>NW_024066054.1:600000-787382 GCF_014898435.1 Botrytis sinoallii
AATTTCAGCCCTAAACAATGAGAGTGCAAAAGAACTTGAGTGTATGAGCCACTGTCGCTGCCGCTTAGCCGCAGCTTTATGCTTAACCAGATCTTAGGTTTCTCAACTCAGATACCATCTCAAGTCTCAGATTTCGGTATTCATGAATTGAAATCACTGGTAAATGTCCTCATCTATTCCCTTAACATCCGCTTAGAGAATACACTTATTGCGTCTCAGCAAACATCAAAACTGATGGAGAACAATACATATGTCTTTGAGCCAAGGCCTAGGAGAATAGCAGACTTGGCAAGATCAGAGACGAATCCAATTCTGAACAGTCAGTTCAGATTCACACAAATAGAGCAACAGAGGTGATACAAAATGGGTAGCAAATGCAGAAGGTAATCGGAGCAGAAAGTTCGTATACAAGAATGATTTCACAACGTACCTATCGTACTCGAATTTCATATTTCCTTTCAAAGCCATAGCTATCGTTTACTAGCATCAAAAGCCTGGATTCCTTCGCCTTCGAATGGAAAGTCTTCGCAGACGATATCTGAGTCGCGCATATGTTTAACCGCGACTTGTACCCAGGTGAAGACTTTATCATGACGTGTAACACGATGAGAGTAGTTATATATCACCATGGTGAGACCGATTGCAGTCACGGGATTCAACCTCTGAGAAGATTGTCGTTTTGCGTGATCTAACCATGCGTCTCGATCTTCCGGTGGAATGTCCGCTTTCAGTAGTATCTTTGTATCTTGAGACCAAGGGAAAGTTCCAACGTCGGAAAGATATGGGTGCAAATATGGGGCTTTATCCTTGTGATAGGGCCTTTCTGGGTTATGTACTACGACAATGTCCTTTAAATTATCCCGGACTCTATTGCGCATGATCTTGAGTGCAGGCGCATAGGCTAGCAGGTGGAGACTGAAACTTGCAGATCTATCTACAAGGAAAGGATTGCTCAGTGCAATTTCAAATTTTGATTGCGCGCGTGCAATGTCAGAGAGAGTCTTCCTGATAAATGCAATATTCGAGGTTCCCAGTTTGCGGACGAGTTCCAAATTAGGCAAAAATTCTGTATTGACCCTCGGTGCATAGACATCTTTTCGAATACTTCTCAGCCTGAATTCGTCAAGTGGGCTTAAGCGCAGCATAACGGTTATGAGTCGTCCGAACGGCTCTCTGGTTTGAGGAAAGAACGGTAGTGGTAAAGCCATAGTAAAATAGGTTATCAAAGTAGGAATATATAAGCTCAATCGTCCAAATTCTGTATCCTAAAGTTGGCCAACCTCTTAGACGGCTGATTGGGAGTAATACTATATTTGAGAATGTTACGTCGACGTCAGACTCCAATCAATCAACTCGTGATTCAGCTATGAAACAATACAGTAGCCTTGTCCAGAAACATCTAGTATATGTAATTCTGATTTGGCAGCATATTTTGAACAGGAAACTCGGCTCGCTTGTATCTCATGCGTGAAAATTGATGCCAATTTATGTTTTTCCCAAAGTTTTCAACGATCAGTTGGGATCAAGTTGGCAAGATGTGGTTAGAATAAAGACAATCAAATACTCTCCATCACCCGAGACTAATTTAGACATAGATTTGACTTGATATATCCAGGTATTGGATATTGATTCTTATGAGAAGTGGGTGACATTATGCAGTGAGATTTCTCATGGGAAATATATCTTTCTAGCTGACTAATCGAGGTCGAATGTCCAGCCACAATCGAGCCACAAATTGATCTCATCACGGCAACATCGCACGAAAACAAGCTGATCTAGCTGATCCATTTTCACTTCCAACATGCACTCACTGCACATATTCCAATCTTTCACAAACATTCGACTCTACTCCGCCCCTCTAATTAACACCATGCTCCGGTGCTCCTCCCTGAGGACCCCAAATACTTCTCTCTTGCAACCATGCCAACTTTCCACTCTGCTTATCCACCTTCCCAAATATGAAGCTTTCAAATTCCGTATCTTCTCCATCAACTTGGATGGTTCCCTTCATATGCGCTGCCAGATTATCTCCATCGCGGAGGAATTGATCGCTATGTCCATCCGAGTTAGCTTTCCATAGCTCAATCTTTCTCTCCCTCCCTAAAGACTACCCGCTAAACTCAGGAGATGACTTACACGACAGGTTTGTACGCACTAATCTTCCCCCTCCACATCTCAATTCCCTTCACCCAATTCTCGACATCTGATTTCTGTCCGTTCATCACATGATAGAATGTAGGAAGAGCAGTAGCTTCTGCATACGTCTTTGCTTCAGCAGGTGGACCAAAAAGACTCTCTTCCATCGCGCGCTGGAAGCCTTCGATTGTGGATGTATATTCGGCCATTGTTTATTGAAATTGGAACTTCGGGATATCACTACAGTTTGGAAGTTTTGTGTGAATTTAACTTCTTTTTCTTTCTTCTCTATTTTTTAAAAAAATCATTAATGATTGCAAACGATGAGGAAGCTGATCTGCTTATGGTGTCAAATATCTTTGCTGCGCCGCACAGCTAATAGTTGGGCTGTCAAAGTGACGTCCGCAAGTGGATATGCATGATATGTGTATAGTGGGGGATGACGCTAGTCATGCTTATATCTTATGTGAGAAAGTAGCTCTTAGGATAGATCAGCGGTCTATAGTGTCTGTTGAATCAAGACGAAGTGGTATTCAGTTTATGACAACGATTTTCTTCTGACTGGGCATCTTCTTGCAGTTAGTATAATGACCAGGTTGTTTGAAGTCTCAATGTACTTGTTCTCAGTATATGCGATCCCACTCATTCTCCTCCCCTCCCCCCGCCTTCCCCTTCTTCCAATTCAAGTCCAAATCCACTACTTCTTTCTCCTAGCCCTCACAACCAACCTATTTATCATCCCAATTCAACCTCTCTTCTTGGAGCCTTTACCAAGTTTCCCTTCTACTCCCCTCAAAAAGAGGCAGATAATCACACCCAAACAATTTCTTCCTATTCCACCCCCATCCCTCCAATCCCCAGCTTCCCCAGCTTCCCCAGCTAGCATAATGAAACTCATAAGATTGCAAACTATATTTTCCCGTTATTACTATCCTCCAGTCTTCAGTCTTCAATCTTGATCTCTATCCTAATATTATGCTTTTCTATTCAAAAGATAACATACCCGAACCTCCACTATAATCAATACCAATCTCTCCTATACCATTTTCACATCACCAAAACATCACGACTGATAAATCCTCAAGAGCATCCAAACTTCGAACCCTCCTCGGAAAATCGCACACTACAAAATTAGATGCCCTACTTCCCATCTCTCATCTATCACAAATCCCAAAAGATATCAACACTAATCTCCAGCTCCAGCTCCACCTCTATCTCCATACTCTAACCCATAAATCCCAAAGCCAAATTTCCAACCCCAAACTAAAATATCCCAACTCAATATCCATCAACCACCACGATTCCTTCTAAGTCTTCCCTCCCTCCCCAAACTAGCACACATATAAAATCCTCATCCAAATCGTCATCCAAGTCCCCATCCACATCTTTATTCACATCCTCATTCCCATTTCGATCTCTATTCCCATCCCCATCCCCACCATCCAACCCACCCACCCACCATATCTTCCAGCCCACTTCACCCCCCCCCCCCCCACACTTCAACTCCCACACTTCAACTCCCACACTTCAACTCCCACACTTCAACTCCCACACTTCAACTCCTACACTTCAACTCCCACACTTCAACTCCCACACTTCAACTCCCACACTTCAACTCCCACACTTCAACTCCCCACCATAAACTCGCACCACAACACAACCACAATACCTACCTACCTACCTACCCCTTCTCCAGCTACCCCAACCCAGCTCTTTCCCTCTTCCCTCTTCCCTCTCACCAATAGCCATCCGAATCTGACATCCAAAAAACTCAACTCCTAACTCCCAGCTCCAAACTATCTCCTCGCTTAATATATCATAACTAGGTACTTAATACCTATTACAGACTATCTATCTAGCCTAAGTAATATCACTATCATCTGAGTATATTCAATCCAGCTGAATATATAGATATAGGTATACAAACATAAACATATTAACTTCATCCGTCATCAATCCACCAATCCATCAAAAGTTCTCCAAATACCAAGATCAATATCAAATAATCTCACTTATCACAATCCATCCATTCATCCATTCATCCATCCAATCCCTCACTACAAAAACAGAAAACAAAAACTTACACTCGATACCTACCTAATCTAACCTTACTAATAATCCAACTCTACTGTAACCACACACAACCCCCCCCCCCCCCCCCTCTCTCAAGTTACCAATCCACATATGATAAATCAGATAATGAAATATAATCTCCGACAAATCTCATTTCTTAATGTTTGATCACATCTCTTCACTCTTCACTTATCACTTTTCACCTTACAACCCAAGAAATTTCAAGATCGTTTACTCAAATTTAGATACCTACCTAGGTACATAAGTTTTCCCTCCCTTCTAATCTATTCTCGCTAATATCTATCCACACAATTTTGACTTCGAGGTCTGGATGTACTGTACCAACATAGACCATATAATTCATCATCACCCCTACATCTTCCCTTCAAATACTCTAATCACTATCCTCCTCCTCACTGTCCTCCTCATCCTCCTCCTCACTACTCTCCTCACTCTCCGCCTCTTTCAACCACTCAACAAACACTCCCGTCCTCTCCCTCACCTTCTTCATCTCCGCATCCCCACCCTCCTTCCCATCCCCTCCACTTTCTGCCTCCTCCCACCATCTCAAAATCGCCTCTTCAGTCATCACATCCCTCTCATACAATTTCTGGCAAAGACTCGCCATAACCGGCGCCCCGTTCTGTTTCCCCACCAATCCCTTCTGCAAACAAATGAGGAATTCCTTCATTCCCTCTTCATCCCTCTCAATTCCCACCGCGACCTCTTCCAAGAATTTCTGCGCCCCCGCTACACTCAATGCCTGCACCGTTGCTTCAACCGCTGTTTTCGTTCCGGCCGTTACAACTTCCGCTATGAATTTCGTAAAAGCCGCTGCGATTGCTCTGCGAATTTGATAATCATCCGCATCATTACTTAATCTCAACCCCATAAATTCCAATTTCGCACCATCAAAATCCCCATTTTCTCTCAATGTATCAAGAAGCCCTTGAACAGCATCATGATGAAAGGATTCTGAATTACCATGTCCATGTTCATCATCCGATAGCGAACCTGCGAAACTGGAGTGACGGGATCGAGTATCAACTTCACCGGCTGAAATTTCGGATGAGATGGTAGAGATGGATTCGCTAGAGATATTGAGATGTGCGGTTGAGTATATGAGACTAGAGTGAAAGGCACTAGATTCTTCATCTTCGAATTCTTCTTCATCGATGAATTCATATCCTTCTCCGCCTTCTCCAACGATCCTAGGGTCGTTGGGTGTATCGTCATCAGACTCAGAATCATCCTTTGCTCTCTGTCCCGTTGTAATGCGTGATCCTTTAGCGATTTCAATTCCATCAGCTATCCTCACACCAAATGAAAGAAGTGATCCTTCACTAATCTTGCACATTTGTCCAATCAAAACATTATTAGCAATTATAGTCTGCTCCACAGATGATCCATCACCAATGATAACATCATCCCAAATATAAGCGTTCTTAATCGTGACATTCTTCCCGATTCGACATCCTCTACCTATAGTACTATTGATGATCGTCGAACCATCTCCTATACTCGTGCCTGCTCCCAATACAGTTCTTCTACCAATCTTGCAGGTTCGAGCTAATATGACACCGTTTTCCTTGCAAAATGCACCTCGTTGGAATTTATATGTTTGTCCTGCGACTAAATTGCTATCTGGAACAAGAGGATATGTCCATCTTCCCAGAACATCCTTGGTTATAGCTTCATAAGCTTGTAGATTAAATGCTCGAGCTGCGTAATGATCTGTTACGATCTCTGTGTGAATAGTCTTTCCATTCAACTCATAATCTTTCAATACACCATGTAAGAAATGTCTTCTAGGAACCTCGTAGTCGAAAGATTCCGCCCATAATGCTAGTACATCCGGTGTACAAATATCGATACCACAATCAATAAAATCCGTTCGAATCTCTATCTCGGAATTTTGTGAAATTATGTCCGGATCGAGACTGAGATATTTATTCGATTGAAGAGGGTTCATCTCTTCATAATGAAGACATCGGTTCTTCGTTGGATCCAAAACAAAAACCGGTGTAATACCATTCGATTTTGTTCTATGCTCTTCCAATCCAGCCGATCTTAAAATCATAGTCATAATAGCATTTTTATTCGCATATCTCCTCGCTCTATGTGCGGCCAACGCAGCATCAATCGGTAAATTCGAGACCAAATCCCCATGAACCAGTAGAAAATCCCCCGTAATCCAATTTCGCGCGTCCAAATCCCGCATCGCATCTCCAACTGAGTGGGCCGTAGTTTTAACAATCATGAGTTTGCTGAAAGGTGACGAGGGCGAAGTTTGTGGATCCCATTTGGAGTTATGAAGGTATTCTTCTACAGCTTCGGTATGTGCACCACAGTATATATAGATATCCGCGACACCGGACATGGCGAGAAATTCGAGTGTGTATTCGATGAGAGGAGTATTGGCTAGAGGTAACAAACATCTTGGTGTGTTCATTGTAAAAGGATTAAACCTCGTCTCAAAGGAATCGGCCAGGACCACAGCTTGCAATGTCTCATCTCTCTCATCTTCTTTCTTTCCTCCACCTGCCGCAGCACCCTTTTTGCCTTTAGAACCACCTCCTTGTGCTCCCTTTCCCCCAACCCCGCCAGCATTCTTGGTGGACTTTGCCGATTGTGCCATATTCGTTTGCTTGTATATCTCTTCTTTCTAGAAAGGAAAAAACTCTCTTTATGTGCGGGATATATAGATAGTATTTCGACTACTATATTTCATAAAGGAACGCGATTATAATGACAATCGATACCCTTGTATAAGACTATGTTCTAAGGTCCAATAATGGTTTGAGGTTGAGTTGAGAAGATATAAATCCAAAATCAATGAAAATCGAGGGGTAGAATAATTAGTTGCTTGGTTGACTCATTCATAGCCTTTCCATTCATTAGCTTATTATTAGGATTTTTTTTAGCATTTGGTGGAGTTGCAGCCTTCCGTACTCATTTCCCGCATTTCAATTGCAGCCTCGTCTTGTGCCTCGCTTCCTTGAAGGCTCACTGCACATATCATCACGAGTCTCTAAGAATCTAGACCTTCAGGTGGGCTGACGATCTAGATTTCTTATCCTTAACCAAGTGTATATAAATGTCAGCTCCATCCCCTCACGGCCATCATTTTCATGTCTCAAAAAAGTGTCAACTTGGGTATTCAAATTTTTTATATTTTATCAATCTAAAAACCTGTGAATAGTTTTCGACCGTCAACAATTCTAGGTAGCTAAATAGCTATACTTGTTTCTCAATCTGTCAATTCTGCGTATCGAAGTCCCGAGTTGGATTACTTCAACAATAAATCAGACATATATCGACCTGTCCGATTTCCCGGCTACTCGTTCATCCATATAAACGCCCCGTCCTGTCCCATCCGATTCCAGACCAAACCATGCCATGATTCGCATCTAAGTTTTTTCTAATCATTCGACAAACACCGAGATGCCTTCATGGCTCGCCGGATATTGTTCTCGTCAAACCGTCCTGCTCGCGAAAGAAATATAAAAGAAGCTACTATCTGAGCTTTTAATGTCCAAAAAATTTGTCCGGCAGTGATTAGATAATTAAATCTAGATCAGGGACTGAGAAAAATATACAAATTAAAAGACCAATCGAGTCAATAGCGATGGAGTGTAGAATCTTTGAGAATTGATCTGTCGGAAAGATACCTAGTAGAAGTTTATGGGACTGAAGGAGGTAAGTCAAGGTCCTGAGTCAAGATCCTCATCAGGTAATCAAGTATTGTAGCTTGGGTTATTCTTGCTTGATCGAACAACAAGCTTTTTAAAACGGGGGGCTCGTCTTTTTGAAATAAAAGTTGGCAGTTGAGAAAGAGATTTCAGCCTTGCTGGTAGTTTCCAGGCGGGGCATACATTCTCTGGCGTTTTTGATCAGAATTGCCATCCGGGGTACTTGCACCACTTATATCGGATATGCCTCTCCTATGTGGAGGTCTCTGATTACCTAAACCGGATAGAGGCGGAGCGAAACCAGATTGAGAATGAGGATGGGTTGGGGTCACAGAATATGATGGGTCTCTCATGCCATTAGTAGGCTGCATATAGCTACCTGGGGCCGAGGTTACAACTGGAGACCCCCCTGGTAATTGAATTGGCGACTGCCAAGATGTAGCAGTTTGAGGTGACTTTCCAGAAGCTGTATCATCTACTATGGACTGCGTGGCAGTTAATTGACCCATGTTTAGACCCAATGGAGGGTGAGACTGCGATTGAGTTGGGGTAACAAATCCACCCGGATGTGACATTGGTCCAGGGCTTGAGAAACCGATCGAAGGCGCATCCTTTCTGAAATGAGCCAAGTGTTTCTCAAGTGCCTTCATCATACCCTCTTTCGTGAAAGGTTTCGGTAAGACATCATTCATACCTAGTCAAGTCAGTATTGGAAAGATGAAATGTGTGTGTATATGTGTAATGTGACTTACCGTAACGGAAGTACATTTCAATGTCATCAGTTCGAATATTTGATGTCATTGCAATGATGGGAATATTTGCACGTATTTCTCGTATGCAAACAGTCGCAGACACTCCATCAAGGTGCGGCATAATAATATCCATTAAAATGAGATCGAAATGATTCTCTGCACCAAGGTTGATTTTGCTTACTGCCTCGAGGCCATCACGCTATTGAGAGTAAGCTTTGAATGCACAACAAAGCGCACAAACGAGGTAAAGACTTACTGCTATATCAACTCCACATTCAAATGATTCCAAGAATTTAGTTCCAATTCGTGCGCATACCTGATCATCCTCCACCAGTAAGATCCTGGGCTTCCGTTCGCCCCAAATCGAAACCATACCCTTCTTACGCGGACCGGGTGCACGAGGAGGTTGGGGCATCAGCTCGGCAGGGGGCATACTGTCCCTTGGCATCAATCCTTGAGGGGGAAGCGCGTATGGAATGTTATTGACATGCTGTTGATCGATTGGATCAATACCGACGATAGCACCAACAGGATAGACCAAGTTATCCAATTCGGATTTGTCCATAGAATAGCCCGTTGTTGGGGCATTCACTGATTCTGAAATCGGAGGCATTGAAACAAGTCCGCCTGGATCATTTGGGGGGGTTGAGTAATCTTGTCGTGAATGATAATCGTGACTCATTTGTTCTAACTCTTTGCTGGGAAAATTCTCGGCCGATAGTTGCCCAAGAAGGCTTCGAGCTTGAAGCAATGGGGTTGACGGATGACCATCTTCTGCAGGTCGGCCGAGCATATTGGGCCCAGCACCATTTGAAAGTCCTGGAGCCCGACCATTCCTTCGTTGCGCGTCCTGGCCAAATAGATGTCCAACGAGACCATGCATAACTCCTTCATGGTTTTTGATGAACTTTTGAGCATCGACAACTTGTTGTAATAGCATTACGTTGAGCTGTGCTAAGTCCTGATAACTCCGAGAGAGACCCTGTAACTGTTGTTGAGTGGCGGCGAGCTGATTACCAAGGAGGTCCATTTGCTGTTGGGCATGAGCCGGATACGTTTCTTCATTACTCTGAGCAACCTTCCTCGGAGCTGGTGCCTTTCGTCTGATATTATCCAGTGAATCCTTTTTGTTCGCTTGAAATTCGGGATGTTTGAATTCCCAAGCCTGTATATAAATTAGTTTGCCGCCTTTGTATAGTTAGAAATACCACGCACATTTTGCCCATAAGGAGATTGTGTGTTATCCTCATTATTCTGTCGGACCTTGTGGAAATCATATTTGTTCAGCTGCCTAACAAAACTAGCAAAGTTGCTGTGTTTGAAGTGCTTCGGGAGGATTTGTTTGGTAAATTTCTCGTTCTATATCTTCATATTAATACCGGATCAAGATTCAACAACTTCCCCATTTGAAGACCTACTTCGAGAACCACAAAACTCTCTCCTGCTTCACCCCACCGTACTATGCTTTCATATGTTGGGTCTTCGAGCATTCTAAAGATTTGGCAGAATTAGCGGTTTGTCGCATGAATAATTATCCAATTCGGACATCGAACGAGCTATTTTCTTACTTGTATAATTTTCGGACCTGTGAAAGATATGTTAGTCATTGAAGATATTTCAAATGTTTGCGCCATCACGTCGCGAAAAGGTACGAGTAGTGTGTGTATGTATACTTACAAAGTCGCTGGAATTGTTGGCGGAAGGACCAGCCATATCTCCACCCTTCTCCATCATATTTGCGCGGGAACCTGTCCGATGACAGGAATATCAAGCGATATTGTTCCCTTCCCCCCAAAGAACCTGGTTTGTCGACGACGATGTGGGCGAGGATAACCTCTATATAGATAGAGACGGGAGTATATATATAAAAAAAAAGGGACGATGATTCCAGGTACCTAGTAGTACAAATGACCTTTTTCTAGATGCACGGGCCGTCGCGTCGGTCGAAAAAAATAAAAAGAATGCCTTAAAAGGTGCTAAAGTGTAATAAAAGCTGTAGGCCAACACACACGGTTAACGGGAAGTCATTTTTAGAGAATCCCGGAGGATTATCTGAGAAACGAGATTTGAATGATGATATGGGTGAGGTGAATGATAAGGTGATAGAGTGATAAACGATGATGTTTTTTTCCTGGGGTATAATGTATCGATCGGATTGGGGATAACGACTTACAAGAATTGATATTGAAGAGAATGAATGGATAGATGGATATTGAAGGGATACAAACAAGCAATCTAGAACGGGAAGATTTTCCAGATCTCAAGAGGTCCGGCTGTGTGTATGTGTATGTGTAGGTAGGTATGTGTAGGTATGTGTGTGTGGTTCTATTAAAAGGCTGCAGATCTAGAACTCGAGGAACAAGAGAAGGAAGGATAGATGAGGAAAGAAGGTTTGATGCGTATATCTTTGCTGCGGCTGCCCTTTTTTTCGTCTCTCTCTTTTCTTCTTCTTCTTCTCAAATTAAGTGTGACATTATAGTTTTCTAAGTGTGAGGTGTATATAGTGTGGTACGAGGTGTGATGAGAGAAAGGGTAGTGCGGCTGGTGCCAAAAGATATAAAATGAACGATACAGCACGGAGGCGGGAGGGTTAGAGGGTAGGAGGACAGCGGGTAGCAGACAAGCAGGCGAGTAGGCGAGTAGGCGAGTAGGCGAGTAAGAGGTAGAGTTCAGAGTCTAAAGTATATTCAAAGTTCAAAGTCCAAAGTCCAAAGTCCAAGAATTGGTGATTGATCCAGCTAGTTGCTACAATTTAATGAGCCCACGATAGGTATCAGGAAACACTTCGTACTATTAGCAAGAATATCAAGTTTAATCCTGGTGAAGTGGAGATTCCTTTTGAAAGTTTAAAAACCTTAGATGTGATTTAAATCATATTGGTCTTGACTGGGAAGTAGACCATACCTATATCAGATCAACTAATACCAATACGGCTGATGGTGGGTGGACTGCGGGTGTACTGGGAGTATTCACGAGATGTGTATGGAGTATTCTCTCTATCTTGCTGCATAATCATGGATTATACTCGAGTCACTCACTCGCTCAGGGTCACTTATCACTTTTTTCTTCTTGCCCTTTCCCTCTGTCTGTGCTGTGTTGTACTCCTGTGCCTTATTCTTTTATTTGCCGACGAGAACTTTCCATGAACCCTGAACATCAGGCAATCCGCAATGAGAAAACGAGACAAGGATGGAGGCGAAGGAGAAAAAACATCAAGATTCATAGAGAGGGGAGGGGACTTGGGCTCACGCACGAATTAGATGTCGAGAAAAGGGTGAGAGGCTGCTTGAGTATTTGGATGTTTGAATAAGGGACCACCTCTTATTAATTTATTGATCTTACGGAAGAGATCCCCGAGAGTAATAAGATTTTAAATTTTACGCATTGGATGGGATAATGATAAAAACCTTGAACCTGGAATATACGGAGTAATATTGGCAAGTGTGAAGTACGAAGTAGTAAGTAGTAAGTTGGAACTTTCATTCATTAGATACATAGCACTTACATACATATTACATATTACTGCATCTGCATCTACCTGGGTATCGGTATAACAACCTAGTAAGCATGTATATGTGCAATCGAGAAAAAAAACGATTGGAGTCAAGACTTGAAGAGAAAAGGGTGTGGTCGTGTAGGAGGACTCTCTCCCACATTGATCTAATTGCCGACCAAGTATTCCGCATCTCTCCACTTGATGTGTTGTTAAATGTTGAAAAGTCTTTGACGATGTGATGTACCAGTAGCAGCAAGTATTGAATCATAAAAGCTTTGATGAAGGGGCTCGTACCAAGAGAAAAGCACATGCCACCTTTACATCTTTGAGCCACAAACCAAGTACTAGGTAGAGGACCAGGTCGTGAGTAGGTGTACGGAGTAAGTACGATGGAGGAACCTAGGGAGGAATACTCGAGTATGATTTATAAATACACTCCCCCTCCTTCTCTAAGTGCTCGTCTTGTCATGAACCATGTTACTTGGTGTTCCTCGAACCGAGCATGTGCAGGTAAGATGTTGTGTTGTGGCAATTGATCGTCACTCATTCACGCATTGTAATTTATCACTACATTTCGATTTTCTGATAGAAATTCTTTTCAATCCAATCAGAGACGAAGTATATTATTCATTTGAAAGAACTTCATATTTTAATCCCGGAGCTTCTTTCTTTCATGCTTCGAACCAATCTCATCGCATGAACAATCGACTTTTTTGTATAGGTACTGGAAAATGCTATAGATGACAACATCCTTCCCCTTTATCTCTTTTCAATATGGGTTTCGTAACTTAAATAAAGTACAATAGCAATGGGAATCGATCAGACGTTTTGAGTGTTTCCCCTCTTGAATCTTGATCCCGTTTGTTCTCTGATTTATCGGTCAAAGACGAAGAGTTTCCACTTTTCAGCTACGAGCTGTGTGCCAAAGAGCTGGGAATGACGCAGTGGTAGCCACAGCCGAGGGGTTACGGTCACATGCCATCAGTGACCAGTGACCCTTTATGCATACGAAACATACCTACTGGCACTGCACAGTTGCGTGTGTACTTTTCCTTTGAGATGTTTTGGCGTTGCTAAGAGTTGAGAAAGAGGACGACGCGTTGAGGATCGTATACGGAGCACTCAGTACAGAAACGAGCAAACGAGCATATATCTATATAAATACATAGCTACTCCGTATATCATACGAATGAGCTAACGTGAGAATCATACTACTTATCAGCCAACATGAGAATCACAGGAATCATGAGTATCATGAGTATCATCCTACCTACTCACTACCTAGGTAAACGTACCGGTACCTACCACCTACTCAATCATCACGATATTCTACCTTGGACGCTATTAGACGATACATACGAGATGAACATATTTTAATACGAGCTTAATTCATCCAATATTTTATGTCATTTTAATAAAAGCCTTCCAAAATCTCCAAAGTCTCCACTACTACTTCGTACATCAAAAAAAATCGGATATCGGCTTCTCAAAAGGATTTTTATCTCGGAATATCCACTGACATCCCACCCACCCCTCCAACTTAACTCTGTAAATTCTTATCGGATTTATCCAAAAGGAACAAAAAAGAAAGGATCTTCTGTGGTGTCTCCATACTTAACCGGCGCGCATGTCAAACTACTGACGCATGAGACGGATCCACTGATCGAAAAAAGCAGAATCGTCTTGTCATGCTTTGTGGCTTGCTTACGGGACCCCCCCCCATGAACTTCCATGTCTTGGCTACTAATGTTACTGTCCGCAGTTGAGTACAACTACCTGGAGATTGTACTACACTGTGTACACACTTTTCTTGACTCGCAGAACTTTCCCTACCGTTCAAACGTGGATGCACGCCGCTGATGAAAGAGATGTTGACCTGGGTTTCTCGGCATCCTCTTCTTTCTTTTGATTCTCGGAATGTAATCTATGCGGGTTCACGGGAGCGATTGAGGAACCTTTAAGCCAATACGAGTACATGTTAACCAGAATCCTGCTTGTACTCAGATAACATCCAGTGATGATCCTTTCCAAAGTTTAACAAGTATGCATACATCGTCTACTCAGTACCCCATCCTTGGTTGATGAATGGGAGTGTGGAGGGTACAGACTCAGCGCGAAATCCTAGTCTTTCCGCTTTAGTGGAATTTTCGTTCTTGTTTTTGTTCAGCGATAATTACATGTGTAGTGCGCCACAGAAGATGCCAAGTATCTAAAATATCACTGCCTTAAATTGTATCTACACCCTCCAGTTTCTATTTACCTTTGGAGGTCGACCGCTATCACGTGTGCCGGTTCAATAATCTCGATTATCTAGTCGAATCCTACTTCATTCCTTTGAAAGTCTCACAAAATCAGCCCAATTCTGAATTCCTTCCTGTGTCATATTCCATTAATATTTTGGGGGAGTTATCTAAGCTCAAATTACTCTCGCACTCAAAATGATGTTTGGTGGAATCGGATGTTATTGCTATTGACGGTCAACGTTCTACTCTCTTTACACTGTCATGTTGACCGCCGCCAACTACTCATAGTTTGGCGTATCAGTTCAAACGACTGAGGACCCGAGTCTATACAACATGGGAGCTTTCTCGCCAGGTGACGCGGTGATCACTTCTTCGATAATGTATTCTTCCTTCGCTTACGGGATGACGGACATGATACGACAGATCGACTTGAAAGGTTCAACAGGGTCCAACAGGGGAGTATTATAAGAATTGTGCCGGCGTATAGAGCTGGAGCTGATCTTGCTATCGATCGGTCTGCGCGCTTAGCTATTATTCACCTAAATCCGCCGCACGCTGTCAAAAAGTTCCTGGACGGATGATCGGCATATCTCGACTAACTAGCGAAGATGTAAGGGATACTAAGAGTAGAATTCGTTACGTTGGTGGGCAAAACTGATTGAGACGAATCTTTGGAACGAGTATCTTGGGAACGCTCTACGAAGTCTTGCGCCGGATCTCAACGAATGTTGTATGGAAGAATGGTGCATTAGAGGTGTACTGGTCGCAAAAACAAAACTCCAACTACCCCTAACCTATCAAGTCTTCTCATTTCTACTTGCTATTCGCAAACATTCTCGAACTCTTCCCAGTGTCATTTCAGCTAGAGAATCGTTTGCCAACAAGTCGTCTATACCTCTGTACGCAATAATCTTGTCCTTCGATGTTTTCCCACGAATAACTTCTAGGTCGGTCTTTGGGCATTTCAATATCTACATAGGTACTGTTAGAAAATTACTCAATAATCATATTATTTAAAATACGTTGACAAACATAGAATCAATAACAAAATCAAAATTCATACATGACTCAAAACCTCAACAACACCTTTATTTGCTTCATTATCCCGTGCTGGTTGGGCGACGCATACTTCGATTGAGGAAGATGTGTTTGAGAAGGCTTTTATACCTACTCTTGATGCGCTGGAGTTGGGTTTAACGTGACAGCTTAAATGAATGGTTTGTTTGACTATCTTGAGAAAACCACCTGCAGTATTCTTCATTGTTGGAATTATAGAGACTGTTGTAGATTGTTGTACTAGGTTCTTTCAGTATCACGTCCGGTATACAGAAAACATTCACTATGCGAAGCGAATGAGGGTCGAGAACCGTAGCGCTACTGTTGCGCTAAACTCTAAGACGCTTAGCGCCACGGCTGGTCAAAGCATTTCGAGATTCGAGGAGAGCACCTGCAACACTAGATAGAAATTCTGGCAACGTCAGGAACTTATTAGCTATCTACCAATCGCATTTACAAAACAACGACAATTGAACGCAGAAATTGCACATTATACCAAGAACTCTTGAAGTCACTGTGTATCCTCTTAAGAAGTTTTCACGTTATTGTGACTCACGCCTCATCATGGCGCAAACTCCAAATGGGGGATCGAACTTCAATCAATATACAACCACGGCTTTGAATCGTTGGTCTGTTGCAGATAAACAGTTGCCTGGTAAGATGTCTTGGATTGGGAGAGATTTGGGAGTGAGGGTGGATGAATTGCTAATTATTTGTAGCGGTGGATAAAATCAAGGCACTTCATGTTTATGATTTTGATAATACCCGTAAGTTGAATGATATCTCGAGAGGGCAAGGTTTACCATCATTATGAAGCCTTGTGCTCCTATTTATACATATAATCTGCTAACATACCTCCACAGTTTTCAACAGCCCTCTGCCTAATCCGAAACTATGGAACGGACCGACCATAGGATTTCTACAAACTCAAGATACATTTGCGACGGGTGGTTGGTGGCACGATTCGAGAATTCTTGCAGCTACAGGTGAAGGTGTAGAGAAAGAAGAACCACGAGCTTGGAAAGGTTGGTGGAATGAGCGAATCGTTGAACTCATTCAGTTGAGTATGCAACAAAAAGATGTTCTTTCTATTCTCTTAACTGGCCGTTCCGAGGCTGGATTTTCAGAATTATTGAAAAAAATGCTTGCCAGTAGGGGTCTCGATACGGATATGATTGTCTTAAAACCAGCAGCAGGTCCCAGAAATGAGAGGTTCAGTAGTACGATGAACTTCAAACAATGTTTCTTGGAAAGTTTGATGGAGACATATAAAGGTGCTGAGGAAATCAGAATCTATGAGGATAGAGTCAGACATGTCAAGGCATTCAGAGATTTCTTCACGGATTACAACAAACGTCAGAATGGCTCTAGTGGTACTCCATCTCGCTCTACTATCGTTGCCGAAGTGGTTCAAGTTGCAGATGGAGCCACATTACTTGATCCTGTTGTGGAAGCTGCCGAGGTACAGCGTTTGATCAATGATCACAATGCTGCCATTGAAGCAAGAAATTATGGCGAGAGACTTCAGATTAAGAAGACTGTTTTCTATACTGGATATTTGATCAATAATACTGACACTCAGAAGCTGCTTACTTTAGCTCAGCTTCCATCGAACATGCCAGATACAGAAGCCAAATTTCTAGCCAATAATGTTCTTATTACTCCACGCCCATGTCCAGAAAGTATCCTTCAAAAGGTTGGAGGAATGGGAAGTAAGACCACCTGGGAAGTAACAGGAACAGCAGTCTTTGAAAACAAGATTTGGGCCGCTCGTGTCAGACCTGTACCAGAGTCCAAGAAATTTTATACCGAAAACCCCATTCCTGTAGTCGTTCTCGCATTGCGCAAAGGGGCTCGACCAATTGATGCAGGTAAGATACAAAATTGGCAACCTGTTCCACCAGAGAAGGCATTTGTCTTTGAAAGTACTGTGGGTGAAAAGGTTCTTTTGAGGATAGAAAAGGAAGATCTTTCTGAAAACGAGTACGAGAGTTTGTTCCCCAATAAATCATTCAAGCGCAAGCACTCCCCGGAGGCTAAACCAACAAATGGATCATATGGTGGAAATTATCAAGGGCCATCAAATAAGAGAGGAGGTCAAGAAAATAACTATGGTGGTGGACGTGGAGGACGAGGCAATCATAGGGGAAATGGAAATCAACGTGGAGGCTTTGGACGTAATAATCGCGGAGGCAATGGTAATGGTGGAGGGGGTGGCGGAAAGGGAAAGGGACGAGGATACGGTTATAGGAGTTTGGATGATGTCAATGAACGGACATCAAACAATACGCCGCCAGTTTATAATCCAGCAGTTGCGTATGAAGATTTCCCTCCATTGCAGAAAAATTATCAAACGCCGCAGCAACTTGTGCAAGCGCAGTTTCAACAGTATCAGGCGCAGTTGCAGAAGAGTAATGGGGGAAAGAATGGTGGGAATGGAGAGTTGCAATATTTCTAGATGTGGTTTGAGAGGTGCAGTTGAGGAATTTGAGAATGATGAGAGATGGGAAATAAACAACTACTTGATGATTGTTCTTTATATTATATTATGCTTCTGAATGCATGGAAGTGGGGTTTGAATGCATGGCATAGCATGGCATATCATAGATGTATGGTGTTTCTGGGGCGTTTTGGGAGGGGTCGATAAGTCATGATTTACAGATTGCTGTGTCTTTCAGGGATTTTGATATGGTTTGGTGTTGCATGGTCTGGTATGGTCGAGCCCGAATGAGATATGGATGGCTGGATTGGGGTAGGTGAATAAATGGATGGATGGCGTAGAAATTTATCTTGTTGTGTTAAGTGATACTAAGTGGTGTTGTATGTATATATTGTGTATGGCATAAAATAGAATGGAATATGATTGAGTGAAATGGAATGAATTAGAAGGGATTTTTAAATGCTTGAGTGTGGTGTGGTGATGTGGTTGGGATTTGGTAGGTACCTACCTAGGTAGTAGGTAGTGAGTGGTTAGGTGGGTCTTGGATATGGATATGGATTTGAAGATGTGAGGGGGAGAGGGAGAGGGGAAGAATGTTTGATGAGCTTGTATACTATATACACTATATGTACTATATGTACGATAAATAGATGAATAGATGAATATTGTTTATTTAGTCTTGAGCTTGGGAATGATTGGAGATTTGGAGATTTGGAGATTTGGAGCGGGGGCGGTGGGATTTGAGTTTAAGATTTGTGGAGGTAATGGTAATGGGAGGTGAGGGGTTGATGGGAGGTGATGAGGTGATGGGTTGATGTGCTAGTATATGATTGATTGATTGATTGATTAGATAGGTAGGTAGGTGGATGGAGAATCGAGTTGGTATATAGGTATATAGATATTTATGTGTGTCTAGTAATACTTTAGAGGGTATTGTATGGAGATAGATAGGGAGAGAGAGAGAGAGAAGTTTGTATATAAATCCTCAACACACTATCATGAGTTTCCATTATATATATATACATAAATACATACGTACATCTCAACTTTCCTATACAAGAATTGTATTACATTATTTGAATCTCATCCACTCCATTCCCTACGCATCACCCATCTTCCCCAAATCTCTCCTCACGCGCCAAACTCTCGCGCCTACCCCTCTTCCCTGCGAGCCTGTGAGTTTTTCCACCCATGGAATATGGCGGAATGCGTGATGCGGTGTATCCGTATCGATGGATACTACATCCGGGGTCTCGATTGCGATTCCAATTCTGACATCTATCTCTGCTTCTGCATTACTACCTTCGCTGTCTTCGTCTTCCTCTGCATCTTCATCCTCCTCGATCTCGTATTCTGCTACTTCTTCCTCTTCGCCTGATTCTTTTCTTCGCTTTTCTTTCTCCATCCATGTCCTTCTTACTAATTCCTCTGTATATGCCCAACCGGGAGTATCTAGCTTTCCGCTCACTAGCACGATTTGCTTTCCCTCTTGGTTGATTTCCTCGAATATGTCTTGTGGGATCGGAGTGAGGATTTGCAAGCGCTGGCGTTTAGTATCAATTCCACGAACGAGAGCTGATCCGATGGTATGAGAATATTCTGGATCGAGAGTTATCGCATTAAGGGGGTTGAAATATGGGAGGTTTTCGTGAGGAGTTTGAAGGATGAGGGGCTTCTTGATGAGGTCAAGGGTCAATGGGGAATTGAACTCGTGAAGAGTATTGGGATCTGAGAGTTCGGATCTGTCTTGTTGGGTTGAAGTGTATCCTGGTATTGCAGCTGGGTCTTCGATGACGACTATCGAAATTATAGAGCCGTTTGTAGTTTCAGAAAGGAGATCTGATGGTGGTTGTTCGCCGTAGCAGAGGATACCTAGAATACCGGCATTTGCGCCGGAATACTTGATTTCCCAAGGAGGAATGGATGATAATGGGGTTCCGCTCCATGCTAGTTCTTTCTTGTTTGTTGAATCTAGATGGAAATATGACATCGACTGCATAGTTCTCAGGTGAGCCGAAGTGCGTGTCATGAAATCGGTAGTTTGTGAAGGGAGAGTAATGAGAGGGGTTGTTTTGGCTGCATCTTGGAGACTTTCGACGACTTCGGCAGGACCTGCTTTAGACATATATATGACTTCTGATGGGTGCACTTTGGCTATTAAGTCTACGAGAATTTCAAGCCCTGTTCCCAAGACCCAGCCGGGAGTATTGATGACTAGAGGACAATTGAAATGGAGAGAGGCTAGATTGCGGTAATGTGCAAATAGATCGAGTGCACATGACATGTAGAGACTTGGGTCCATAGATGGCGATACTGCGCCTAAAGCATGTGCACGAATTATACGACTGCTAGTTCCCGGTATAGGGTGGGTAATTGAGGGACCAAAATTTGGTTCCTTAATATGAATGAGGGATACTTGACCAGGATGAGAATATTCCGGCTGCCCTGGATCAAGATCAAGTAGTGCAACACCAGGGCCCTTTCTTGAATTTGAACTGTTCTCATTCTGACTTGCAGACAAAAGTCGATTTACAAGCAATTTCGCAAAAGTCGATTTTCCGGATGACTTTGGGCCGCAGAGCATGATTCGTTTGGTAGTTTGGGTGGAGCTGGACAATTTCGACAAGGTCTTGTTCCATTCCGGTGGTGAGATGACTGGTTGCAGATAGGATTTGTGTACAATCTGAAATGTGCTTTTTCCAAGCTTTGCCGCAAGATGACTATGCGCCGATTTGAAGGCTCGGGCATCCTCGTTCCATAACTTTCCAAACAGCGGGGAGAGAGATTCTAACGATCTTATTCCACAATCAGATTGATGAAGACGGAGAACTGCATGGTTTAGTTCCCCATCTGGACATCTAATCACTGGTAATGAGTATGCAGTCGCTGCATATACTGGATATTTAGTCTTCGAAGCTCTTAATATAGATCCTAAGATCGTAATTTGCCCTTCGACAACTTCAAGATTACATTGCCCCAGAATGACCAATCTCTATAAAATGTTAGATTTTATAGGTACTTAGCGGATATAAAATCACTGACCTCACCGGGTGCAAGCTTCAACACTAGTATTCTGCTTTTGAGCACCTTGGTATTATCATCACTAGGCTTAAAGGTAGACAACACCATCGACGGTCTATCTGAAATCACTTCAGGTGACTGCTCACGTGAATCAGAACTGGTCTAAATCAATATTTGGAGGATTAATAGTATAACCCAGTAGGGGTAAAGAACACACCTCAAGATATTGTTTTCTAGCTCTTCTCCTCGTTCATTTCCCTCAACAATAAAGCCTGGATTTATGGAAGGAGGATCATCTCTAATCGGACTCGATTTTCCACGGCTGTAGTTTTTGGGGGGGACATCGTTTGTCACCAGCTGAGAATTTCTCTCAATATGATTTTGAGAAGATGAGGTCTCTTTTGGTGAACTGCTAGTGCTCTGGGCAGCAGCATGTGCCTTTCTGGCTGCGAAAGCACTCACAGCACTGAGCTCTATATTGAATTTAGTGAGATTACATTTATGTTTGTGCTAGAATGAACATACGGGGTTTTATAGGAGAATCTAGCTTTCTTCTTTTGCTTGACATTATCTGAATAGTTTATATCAATAACATAAGTTCCTACATAATTATGAAATCGAGAGGAGAGTTTGATAGCAGCTCGGGGCATCAAAAAACTTAGATCCGATGTTTTCCCGTGCAAGGCCGAGCCTTGCCAAAAAAAAGTTTCGATGCGATTTTCCATTTATTTACAACTACCATTGAACCAATCCTCCATCAATCTCTCCTCAAACAAGAATATACTTATTCACCATGGGGCCTTCCAAAGTAACTCTTAGTGAGCGAAAGAAGAAGGCAGATTCTTCAAAATCTTCCTCGAAATCCTCTGCCAAAACTGCAACCAAAACTCCAATTGTCAAATCACCGCAAGATTTCAAGAGCTCCGAGTTTGTTGGAGAAAGCGACAATGAGAATGACGAGCCAAAGGGAAACAAATCGGAATCAGATAGCGACAATGATTCTCTGCCATCGAATCCCGCTGTGAAATCTACATCTAAATCCAAGTTCAAATCGAATAGCAAGGCCGCAGAGAGTAGCCACAGTTCCGAGGCTGAGAGCTCCGAAGAGAGTGAAAGTGAAAGTGGGAGCGATGAGAAGGAGTCGGAAGACGAATCAAGTACAAATGCAAAGAAATCTGTTGTGCCATCTTCGTCTAAGTAAGTTTTAGCAAGCTTGATAGACTCTAGGTTTGTTTGCTAATATCATATCAGGAAAGATGCCAAAACAGTATCGATGAAAGTTGCGCCCTTCAAGCCCCCTCCCGGATTCGAAAAGTCTTCTTCGAAGAATTCAAGTAAAGCACCACAATTATTCAGCAAGTCTAATTTGGAGGGAAAAGAAATTTGGTACATCACAGCACCTGCGTCGGTACCCATTGCTTCTGTAACGGAGATGTCGCTGCGAGATGCAAAATTGGGCAAAGCAGTATTTTCGCAGAATGGCAACGATTATGGTTTCGTTCACGACCCGCTTGATGACAAGACGTATACCAAGATCTTGTTACCAAGCAATTCTAAAGATGGTTACTCCATTGGTAAATCTACTCCGTCTACTGATGCGCTTCAGTACACTGACACACAATTACAGAGAAAAAATCCGTGGATCAGATATATCATATGCAACAAGTCGTTAACCTTTCTAAGGAGAACTCCAGCCAAGCTACAGTGCCCGCAAAGCGACCTGTTCGTCAACAACCCAAAGGTCTGAAGGCGCGATACCAACCAATTGGCTTTTCGAGCGCACCTGGTATCATTGGATCTGACGAAGATGAAAGCGAGTCAGAAGAACGCGCTCCCAAATTCCAAAAGATCGCAATGTCGGAAGACGAAGCATCAGATGTGGAGATGGAAGATGCACCACCGGTGAAAAAGTCAAAATCCGATAAATCGAAGAAGAGCCACAAAGACTCTGAAGAAGGTGCGGATCGCTCATCGAAAAAGAAGCACAAGGATTCTGGAGATAAGAAGAAAAAGCACAAGAGTTTGTTTCCATCAACCTCCATAAGATCACAGGAACTAAAAACATTGAAGAAACAGACAGCAATTGAGCTCGTGGATCAGCCTATACCACTACGTCAACGAGTAGAATAGCATTCAGATTCGGGCCCCGAGATTACTACTAATACTAGAGCTTCGCCGCTTCACATACTCACATCGGGGAAGGCGTCATCAAGTCCGAGTAAGGATATCTCGTAGTCTCGGCCTGCGATGCTCGGTTCGACTGTAGAACCCCTGTCCTCGCATCCGGAGAGTACGAGGAAGAAAGTTACAGCAACGTTTGTCGTTGAAGATTCAGGTATGCCAAACACCAAGGATGAACCAAAACGGGAGAAAAGGGCGCAAATGGAAGCGAAAAAGAGACGTTTGGAGTCTCGTACTGATAATTTTTGACGAGGGAGATATTGTGTATTAAAAACTGCTACTTGCTCTCACCAATGGAGAACTAGAGTCCTGGCAATACCTCGCTCGCGGGATCAAATAGACTCAAGAAATACTATGAGTGAACCTTACGCATTGAGCAAATCACCGTATAAATTTCCTTTTCGATACTTCAAGCGAGCCCCTTTCACAGGAGACCTCAAATTTCGTGCCTTCAGTCTTTGACAACAAGAGCAAGCAAGCAGCCCCGGGCAGTTGTGTAATGATTACCGCTTCGTAGATTTGATGATAGTAAAGTTTCAAAATTCAAGAGCATACACAAATATCATTATACACCCATTCTCCATACGACTCTTCCATCAATAGTAGAATTGACCTTTGATTTCATTCATCTCCATTCAAACCAAAATATCATATATTGTCCCGTGATTTAACCATTGTTCCCCCGCACCATTTTTTTTAATGCGGGATATTCATTTTAGCGAGTCACGTCGATAGTGGCTGTGGGGTCTCATTGGCTGAAATCCACTCCGATTCCGCTAGCTTGCTGGAGGGGCAACTCTTAGCTTGACTAAATTTTTGTATATACTTCTTTGTCTGACCTCTCAACTTTTTTTTGTTTTCTCAAGTAAACTTCACTTCAGTGTTTCAATATACAAATCAGCTACACTCTCCTTTGCATTCAAGAGTATCAATTTGCAATCATGTCTTCTACATACGCCCTCCCAAAGTCTCATCAAGAGGTTTGTTGCCACATAAAATGCCCCGCGATCAAAATGCTGGGTAATTTGACTGACTCATTGTTTCACAGATGTTGGAAAGTCTTTGGTTGAGACTGATCCTGAGATCGCTGAGATCATGGTAAGTACTTTAATGCATCTCCTCAAATATGCCAATTACTGATGAGAATATATAGAAACTCGAGATCCAACGTCAGCGTGAATCGATCATCCTTATTGCCTCCGAGAATGTTACCTCCCGTGCCGTTTTCGATGCTTTGGGATCACCCATGTCAAACAAATACTCTGAGGGATACCCAGGCGCTAGATACTATGGTGGAAACCAACACATTGACTCTATTGAGTTGACCTGCCAAGCTCGTGCTCTCAAGGCATTCAACTTGGATTCTGAGAAATGGGGTGTCAATGTTCAATGCTTGTCTGGTTCGCCAGCAAACCTCCAAGTTTACCAAGCTATCATGAGACCTCATGACAGACTTATGGGTCTTGATCTCCCACACGGTGGTCACTTGTCCCACGGTTACCAAACTCCCCAGAGAAGTGAGTTGCGAATATGTCGTTTCTTCATATTTTCATCCAACTAACGAATATACCAGAATCTCTGCCGTATCAACATACTTCGAGACCTTCCCATACCGTGTCAACTTGGAGACTGGTATCATTGACTATGACCAACTCGAGGCCAACGCTTTGATGTACAGACCAAAGGTTCTCGTTGCTGGAACATCTGCTTACTGCCGTCTTATCGATTACGCCCGTATGCGCAAGATCGCTGATCTTGTCGGTGCTTACCTCGTTGTTGATATGGCTCACATCTCTGGTTTGATCGCCGCTGGTGTCATCCCAAGTCCTTTCGAGCATGCTGATATCGTTACCACTACAACCCACAAGTCTCTCCGTGGTCCTCGTGGTGCCATGATCTTCTTCCGCAAGGGTGTCCGTAAGACTGATGCCAAGACTGGAAAGGAGACCCTCTACGATCTCGAAGGCCCAATCAACTTCTCCGTCTTCCCAGGTCACCAAGGTGGACCACACAACCACACCATCACAGCTCTTGCTGTTGCCCTCAAGCAAGCCACAACTGATGACTTTAAGAAATATCAACAACAAGTTGTTGACAATGCTAAGGCTCTCGAGAACGAGTTCAAGCAATTGGGCTACAAACTCGTAGCCGACGGCACTGACTCCCACATGGTTCTCCTCGATCTCAGAGCACAAGCACTTGACGGTGCCCGTGTTGAGGCTGTCTTGGAGCAAATCAACATTGCTTGCAACAAGAACTCTATTCCAGGTGACAAGTCTGCTTTGACCCCTTGCGGTATCCGTATCGGTACCCCAGCTATGACCAGTCGTGGATTCGGTACTGAGGACTTCAAGAGAGTTGCATCATACATTGATCAAAGCATCAAGATCTGCAAGGAAGTCCAAGCTGCTCTGCCAAAGAGTGACAACAAGCTTAAGGACTTCAAGGCTAAGGTCGCTGGTGGTGAAGTTGAGAAGATCAACGAATTGAGAAAGGAGATTGCTGAGTGGGCTAGCAGCTTCCCTCTCCCAGTTGAGGGCTGGAGAGAGTAAATGTTTGATAATTTGGCATTTGGTTAAGGTGTTCATGGTTTGGGTGTGGGTAAGAAAAAGCAATTAGGATTCATCATTTGCAGGCGCTACTTCTTTTGACTGATTCAACGTCGTCATGATATACCAGGGAGTGGCAGGGGGTTTATGAGGGAAAAAAGTTTTAGAGGTCGAGTTCAATAGACCATATGAGATACCTAGATAGAAAATCAACTGTTTCTATCGTCACTTTGTATTGAAGTATTACGTATTAGAGACCAAAACGTGAATGTTCATTGGGAGAAACCATTGCCGATCTTGTACCACCTACCATTTTCTGTCTTTTGAATATACATTATGGGCGCTGAACGTACTGCGAGAGGGATGGATTTAGGTTAAGATCTAACCAGGATAATTAGGTAAAATAGTACCTAGGTAGGTAGATAATATGGGTGATTATTTGCTTAAGCAAAATGTTATTCCTTTCATTCACGGCCGACTTTACTTTACATATCTTCATATCTACCTACGTACCTATCTAGTGTCTAATAAGTGAGACAATGAATCATATGTGGCTAGACACGTAGTTTATCTTAACCCATTCCGACGTTCCTTCACATCCATGGATTCTCTTGATCCGAGGCAAGCCACTCCAGCCTTCCTGTGTTCCTGAAATCTGGGGCGAAAAGGCGGTTGGCGCCGGATCCACATAAGCAGTTGTTCGCGTTGTGCCTGACATGACACGATAAGATTTTCATTAAGTTTTAAGCTAAAGGGATGGGATACGGGTACGGATGGTTCCAAGGTTATTTGGGTATGTTTAGTAGATAGGTAGGTAGGTAAGTGAGTAGGTAGAAAGGTAGGATGAAAAGGTTGATAGTTATTGATTTGATTGATATTTGGAGTGGATAATGAGTATTGATGTTATGATTTACGATGATATAGGAATATACTAGGTAGTGTTTGGATATTATATACCTAGTAGGTCGTACCTACGATATTCTTGAGGTAGTATCTGGATACGGAGATAGAGTAAGTAGTAGGTAGTATGAAGAGCATGTAATTTATTATTATCTATCTTTTGATTAAGATAGATAATAGATAAATACCAATAGTTATACTCGTACTAGATAGATAAATAGATAAATAGATGTAGCAATGAATCACTTGATTACCCAAATACTAGGAGGTACGAAGTGTTCACGTATTCGTACTGTCACCGTTTCGTTCGCCTTGAAGAAAGTGAAACTGACATTGATAGATCAAGGCATATACTTGTGGCTACCAAGGTATGTTATGTTTTCGAAATGTCGGGGTATCGGTATCTATCTGATCATTTTAAGTCTTGCGCCAATGTACTCGACTAGACTCATGATCACTTTTCATTGGCTAGATCTCACTTTTTGAGTGGATTAGTGGGTCGGGTTGTGGAGGCAACCGTAATAGGCGACCGCTATCGTCATTCATTTGTGCTCGTGCATCCTGCCGTGCTTTGCTTTGCTTTGCTTTGCTTTGCTTTGCTCTTGCTAATACTCTGAAGCTCTCTCTCTACCTTCATCTCAGCCATCTTCCTTTCTCTTATCAACAACCAACTCTTCTACCTTATCCAACATTTTGCAATTCCATCAAAGATATCGTTCCCATTTTCTTAATTCATCAATACAATCCAATAAACTACACACGAATTAAATCTACATCATGAAGGGTGCAGTTTTCGCCGCAGCATCGCTGCTCGGCAGTGTGAGCGCCGGTGTTCACAAGATGCCTCTCAAGAAGGTATCTCTGAGTGAGCAACTTGCTACTGCCAACATGCAGGAGCATGCTAAACACTTGGGTCAAAAGTATATGGGTGTTCGACCTGAATCTCACGCCAGTGAGATGTTCAAGGAGACTTCCGTTCACGACGCAGGCGACCACACTGTTCCAGTTTCCAACTTCCTCAATGCTCAATGTAAGGACATACACCGCCAACAAGTATGAATCAGATGCTAACTTGCGAATAGACTTCTCAGAAATTACTATCGGTACACCACCACAAACATTCAAGGTCGTCCTTGATACCGGAAGTTCCAACCTTTGGGTTCCATCTTCCCAGTGCGGTTCGATCGCGTGCTACCTTCACACAAAGTACGACTCATCCTCATCATCTACCTACAAGGCAAATGGAACTTCATTCGAGATCCGATACGGTTCTGGAAGCTTGAGTGGTTTCACCTCCAAGGACGTCATGTCCATTGGTGATCTCAAGATCAAGGACCAAGTCTTTGCCGAAGCTACTGAAGAGCCAGGTCTTGCATTTGCCTTCGGTAGATTTGACGGTATCTTGGGTCTCGGTTATGATACCATCTCCGTAAACAGTATCGTCCCACCTTTCTATAGCATGATCGACCAAGGTCTTTTGGACGAGCCAGTTTTTGCCTTCTACTTGGGTTCCAATGATGAGACTGACGCATCCGAGGCTATCTTCGGTGGCGTCAACAAGGACCACTACGAGGGCAAGATCACTGAGATCCCATTGAGACGCAAGGCTTACTGGGAAGTTGACCTTGATGCGATCGCCTTTGGTGATGCTAAGGCCGAGCTTGATAACACTGGTGTTATACTTGACACCGGAACTTCTCTCATTGCTCTCCCAACCACTCTTGCTGAGCTTCTCAACAAGGAAATCGGTGCTAAGAAGGGATGGAACGGTCAATATACTGTCGATTGTGCCAAGCGTGACAGTCTCCCAGATCTTACATTCACCCTCAGCGGTCATGACTTCGCTATTGGCCCTTACGATTACATTCTCGAAGTTCAAGACTCCTGTATCTCCACCTTCATGGTAAGTTTTCTTTCTGCACTGATTCTACACATGGATGTCTGCTAACAATCTACTAGGGTATGGACTTCCCAGAGCCAGTTGGACCTCTTGCTATCTTGGGTGATGCTTTCCTCCGAAGATACTACTCCGTCTATGACCTTGGTAAGAACACTGTTGGTCTTGCTAAGGCCAAGGCATAAATGTACTTCGATCAAGCCAAAGTGCTAAAGTTGTAACAAATTGAATACCCTCGAGTAACTCGAGGACGGAAATCGGCGATGGGAATTTCCTTTTAGTGTGTAGAATAGGGAGTTCTCATTTCTCTAATAATAACTATTATGCATGGTTTTCTCTTTAGGAAGGAAGGTTACTTTTCCTTGGTCAGAATGCTTACATTTGATCTTTGATCGTTGGTCACTATCACATTAGTCTTTGATGTCTACACATCTACTAGTACGGTACTGAATATAAATATACCGATGAAAAACATTGTTCTTTGCGAGATTGTTTCAACAGTGAATGAAGATGATTTAATATGTTAATTTATTTAATGAACGCCATGAAAAACTTACGACAATGAAGATTGTAGACCACATAAAGCGTGACAATTGCATCTCTGGCGGGGGTGAAGATGATGCAGCACTACAGTATTACATAAGCGAGAACTTTCCCTATATGTTGTAGTGGGCAGTTTCGATAATTTTGAAATCATAAATATTTTTGTTTCGCAGACGTCAAATATGGCGGATACAGATACTAAGTAAGTGAAGAATCCGCCTTTGTAAATGAAACTACCCAGTTCTGCAATTCTGTAGGAAGAGAGGTTCCAATAGTCTATCCATTCAGAAGCATTCCCCAGGTCGCAGAATGCCGAGTTGCGGTTGGCAGTGAGGTGAACTATGTAATTCGATCTGCAGAGGAGAGGGGTCTGGGAGCTTACTGGAGTTTGTGGGAGGAGTTTACTACCATTCGCAGAGAAAAGGTTCTTAAAATTCGCAGAAAACTAGCTAACTCTCAACCCTTCAGAAAAGATGCCGCTCGCACAAATGAGCGAGGTATTCCATATGCACCATTCGTGGATCGAGTCGAGGATTATGTTACTACGAGGGCGGATGTTGAGCCTACGTTGAAGAGATTCCAGGAGATGATTTCGTAGGTTGGAGCTCTATTTTTGGATATTTTACACAAATGGAGGAGTGTTTGCTTTGGGGACTTGGACTTTGGGATTCCGGGGATTGGGGCATTGGGACATTGGACGATTCGAGAAATCAGAAGCTCATACTGTGGAATTTGTTTAGGAAATATCAATTTATGGAGGTAAATCAACAAAAGAGAGTCGCCGGGTTGAAAATCAACATGCCGGATATTCAGAAGACGTTGGATACGGTGAGGTTTTTGAAAACGAGGAAGGTATGTTTGTACTATGTTGTGAGGTGAGCGGAGGGGGGCTTGAGAGATTGGAGCTGATATGTTCTTGATAGGAGGGTGCGGATCCTATACAGGCTACTTTTGAGTTGAATGATACCTTATACGCCAAAGCCAATATTCCGGCTACGGAGGAGGTTTATTTATGGTTGGGGGTACGTTTAACATTTGGGGAAGAGGTGGTGGAGGTAAATTGACAAGGTGGCAGGCAAATGTTATGTTAGCATATCCGATTGATGAGGCGGAGGAATTACTTTCGAACCGACTCGCGGCTGCGAAACAAAGTTTCGCGAATTGTGAGGAGGATTTGGATTTCTTGAGAGAACAGATTACGGTATGTTTATTCCACTTCACCCACAGACCATGACTGGGGAAAAGAGAAAGTTGCGGAGTGGAGAGAGATTAAGCTGACGAAACTCTTTTGATGAATAGACTATGGAGGTTGCTACAGCTAGGGTATACAATTGGGATGTTACGATGAAGAGAAAAGAGAAGAATGAATCGGAGGTTGCAGAGGAAAAGGATGGGAAGCCGGGTAGTTCTAATGGTTGATAGAGTTTTTGGAGGAGAAATAATGAAAACATAAAGTTCTGGGATGTCGATGGGAACTTTCTTATGACATGATGATGTCGATGATGACGATGATATTCAGGAGAACTCAAACCAAACTATCTCTGGTCCAAATACGAGGAAAGAAACCCAAAGATCTTCGAGATCTGATGTAGAGAAATAAAACTCTTGATATTTTATTGGTGTGTTGACATTTGATCAATATAGATCATACTCAAGTTTTCTGGCTCCTGATAGAAACTTTGGTACAATAGATATACTCAGTACAGAGGAGATACAATCTCCATGTAGTTTAGCTTTTCCCCTGGAAATGCGTGCTCGTATGATATACGATATTCGTAAGATCCAATCTTGATCGTATTTGCTCCAACGGCTTTTTAATATCGAAGGATAGATATATCGATTTGGGGTTGAATACATGCCCCTGATCAGGGGATCGATCAGGGGAACTTTTCCTTACCAAACTCGCTTACAGGGTGGATGTAATCATCGTGAACTCATAGGGGAAAAAAAGAAGGCAGAGTTGAGTATTTACATTGTTTTATTAGAATCATAAATCAATCACATATTAAACAAGAAGAAATAAAATAAGAAAATTGAAATTCAGGTTTTTCTGTATCTTAAAATGTAGACTAAAATATATTATATGTAGAATTGGCAGGTGATAATTGAGATGTAAACACTTTCTCAAGGGACCATTTCCAGCCTCGTAAAGCTAGAGCCCCTCTTGGATCTAATAATTTAGTTCAGCCAACTTACCTGGCAATAATAAGTTGAGTCTCTGTGCGCACATCGACACCTCCCTCCCCATTACATTATCTTCCCTCTCTTCCTTTATTCTTCGCCGCACATATTACCCTGAGAATTTTTGAGATCGCATATCGTGAGAAATCAAACAACATGGCAGCCAATCCAGAAATCAAACTCGATCCCAAATACGATCACTATGATTTCCCAACCACGTCGCCTACTGCTCAGAGTGGTCACCCTGGACACACAACCCCAGAACAGGATGCGCAGGTGCAGCAGTTGAGGTTGAAGTTGGAGGCGGCGGGGTTTACGGAGAGATTGGATACGCTTACTTTGGTATGTTTGTTTGTTTGTTTATTTTTCGTGGTGCTGGTGACGGTGCTTGGGCTTGGGAAGAGGGGAGAGGGGGGAATCTAATAGTGCTTTTGATGATCGAGATTATTTTCTGGGCTCAATCGCTGTTTGTTGCTTGATTTCGAGGGTTTGATGATGTGCGAAGGATTGATGGGAAAGGGGAATCCATATTGAATATGGCTAATTGTTATCTCTTCGCAGCTTCGATTCCTACGAGCACGTAAGTTCGACGTCACATTGGCTGAGAAGATGTAAGAACCCTCGATATATAAACCTTTGATTTTTCCTATATGTTGGAAGGATGATGAATACTGATACTGGAGAATAGGTTCGTGGATGCAGAGCAGTGGAGAAAAGATTTCGGTCTTGATGAACTCGTCCGTACCTTTGATTACAAGGAGAAGGAGGAGGTTTTTAAGTACTATCCTCAATACTATCATAAGACTGATAAGGTACGTCTCTTCTTGGCTCTGTTTGGTTTCTTTTGCGAGATCGTCTTTGCCCTCGCATTTCCTCGTTCACTATCTAACATATCTCCCACAGGATGGCCGTCCAGTCTACATTGAACAAATGGGCAACATCGACCTCAACGCCATGTACAAAATCACCTCTTCCGAGCGTATGCTTCAAAACCTCGCTGTCGAGTATGAGAAGATGGCCGATCCCCGTCTCCCAGCCTGTTCCCGCAAAGCTGGTTCTCTCCTCGAAACCTGCTGCACCATTATGGATCTCAAGGGCGTTGGAATCTCCAAGGTTCCTTCCGTTTACTCATACGTAAAACAAGCCTCTGTCATGTCCCAAAACTATTATCCAGAGCGTCTCGGCAAATTGTATTTGATCAATGCACCATGGGGTTTCTCCACCGTTTTCGGTGTTGTTAAGGGTTGGTTGGATCCTATTACCGTTGAGAAGATTCATGTTTTGGGATCAGGGTATCAAAAGGAATTATTGGCGCAAGTCCCTAAGGAGAACTTACCGAAGATTTTTGGAGGTAGCTGTGAGTGTAAGGGTGGTTGTGCATTGAGTGATGAGGGTCCTTGGACAGATCCAGCTTGGGCTAAACCTCCCAAGTGGGCATCGACAAATGGTGATCAACATGTCATCAACACCGAGAACGTTAATGCAGGTACGATCCCAACTGGAACCACTGCTCCAGCGCCGGTTCCTAGTGAGGAGGGTGTCAAGGCACCTGAGCCAGTTGCTCAGTAGATGTATATATTGGGAAGGGAGTTGTTGTTGATTGTGATGGGTTGGCGTGTGGTTGAGCGAATGGGTGTTGAGGTTTCATCTGAGATGTAAGTTGAGTTGTGAATGGAAATGGGAATGGAAATGAGAATGAAATTGGGATGAAATGCATGTTACACGTGGAAAAATAAAGACACTGTCATGGAGCATGGAGAGAAATGGATGCATTCAAATGAGGGAATAAAGAAGAAAGATGCTATCGATGCGATTTTTGCGTTTTCTTCTTCTTCTTCCTTTTGGTAGTTCAGTACAGACAGAAACAGAACTTTAGATATGGGGTTTGGTATTGGTACATTTTTACATTTTGGGATTGTTTGATTGTTTGATTATTTGTGTGACTGCACGGCGATTGAATGCTACCCAATGGTTGAATTAGTATGACTCTAATCTATACCTAGGTATGTATGAGTGGTCTGGTATATGTGAATGTATGGGTCGTCTGGTATATGTGAATGTAAATGTGCTGAGCGGTTGTTGAGAAGGAGAAGGAGAAGAAGAAGAAGAAGAAGAAGAAGAAGAAGAAGAAGAAGAAGAAGAAGCGAGTTTGTGAGATTGTGAAAGGGGAGTAGGTAATGTGTTTTAGACCTTTAGAGTTAGGGACTTGGGGGTTGAGGGATTGAGGATTAGGGGATTGAGGGATTGACGGGTTGGGACTTTGGGAGTTGGGGACTTGGAGATTTGAGGGGTTGACGGGTTGGAGGATTAAGATTTAAGGATTGGGAATTGAGGGTTGGGGGTTGAGGGTTGAGGGTTGAGGGTTGAGGGTTGAGGGTTGAGGGTTGAGGGTTGAGGTTGAGGGTTGAGGGTTGAGGGTTGAGGGTTGAGGGTTGAGGGTTGAGGGTTGAGGGTTGGTTGAGGTTTGAGTTGAGGTGAGTTGAGGTGAGTTGGTATTGCTGGCTAGGTTTAGGTGGGATGGATGGGTGTGGGTGAGGTGTGGATGAGTTGTTAAGTTTAGGATGTAGAGTTTAGAGTTTAGGGTATAGGTTTGTAGGTTTATAGATTTGTAATAGTGCGTAATAGTGTATAATAAAGTGATAATATAATAGTGTGTACATATTGATATTGTATAGTATATTAATACTATATAATATATGTTAGGATATATGGTATATGGCATGATATATGTAGTATGTGTGTGGATGTGTAGATGTGTAGATGTGTGGGTGTGTGGCTTCGATTGTGATACTTGGGAAGATAGGGGGTTGAGTTTGGATTGGATTATGGGGAGAATAGAGAGAATATATGGAGGGTGTGAAGTGTACTTTTCTTGAAATCTTCTATTGTGTTTAGATATTCTTAGGGAAAGGGGTTTGGGGAGAGGAAGAGGAAGAGGACTGCGGAATCGAAGAAGGGATAGGAGTTCATTGTGAAGAAGACGATGTAAGATGAAGCTAGAAAAAAAAAGAAATATGTACAGAATAAGAGAGAGAAGGTAGAGCTCATACCATACAGAAAGATCTACATGTAGCGAGCAAAGCACTAACGCACTAACTCTTATACTATTGAATACCCAACGCCTTTGCCAGACTGATTTTCTTGTCGTCTGTGTGGACTGCTCACTACAGTTGAAGTTTTGGAATTTTTTTTAGTAGTAAAATGATTGGAGATCTATGTAGGTGGATAGAGTTTTTTCATTTGGGATATGAAATGAAATATGAAATATGGGACGTACAATTGGATTAGAATTCATCTCAAATCTGCGCAGTGTAGAACTGAATGACTTTCTAATAATGATATTGAAAGTAGATATCACCGCAAATGTTCTGCTTGTGTGATGATTGGGGGGTCTTTTTATATCTGTTTGTAGTGATGATGACACTTGGAATTTATGTAGATCTTTGAATTGTATCTTTTCATGGGAGTGTGGTAGGATGTGATACTGTATTTGTTGACTTGGGTTTTGGTTTGGGGTATTGGAGTATGCTGGGTTGATTCTATGTATGTGTGTATATTCTTGTGAGATTGTGATTGTGAGACTTCTTTCCTCGAGTCTATATTATACATATTGCACAACAATGATGATACTGAAATGGTTAGGGTTACGTCTAGATGAATGATACAAAGGGGAACCGAGACGAGGGGGGCAAGTAGAGCTTGCTTCAGATCATCATTCTGGTTCCAAAGGAAAAAATGAGAAGCTTGTAAAATATGTGCTGTGTTTGATATTTGCTAACTGTGTATATCTATGTATGTACTTTCGTTCCATTTGCATGGTATCGTATCGCGTGTGCAGGATGTGTGTAATAACTATCTATGCATCATATATCTTCAACTCATTTCAATTCATATCATCACAAATGTTCCTCGCCAATGCTAAATTCAAAATGCCACGAAATGCCCAAGAAAGATTCGCTCTCTATGTACCAACTCAATCCAAGTAAATTTCAAAGAACAAGAAAGAAAGCCCTCGATATTTACCATCCAAATTTCTCAATCGTAACCTCTAAATCTCTACCCTCTCGGACCAATTCGGCACATTTGTTGTTTACCGTTCGATTTAATCCATCCGGTCCACTAACCACCACACCTATCTTCTGTCTCTTCTCTATCTCTTTACCTGAGCCACAAATAACCCCCTCCATCAACCCATCTAAATCTGGTCTCCCAACCACCGTCGTAGCACCCGGAATAATAATCTCCACCCCCTTGTTTACCAAATCTTCTCTATCCTTCTCATCAATCCATTCAAGATGCGCACTTTTATGAATAATCCAAATCATTACAATTCTCTGTCTCCTCTTAGTCGTCAGTGCTCCAGTCTCGGGATCTTCGCCTTCGCTTGACATGTTCAGGAGATGATGTATGATTGGCCACGTAACAGCGATTCCACTCCCCCCTGCAACTAATATCGCGAGATCCGAATCTTCAAGAAGAGAACGAGCATGATTACTTCCGTATGGACCGTCGAGACGACATTCTAGTGTGTTTTTAAGTTGGGCGGCACGAAGGAGATCGGCGGAGAATCCGGAGCGGGCTCGGATTAGTAGGGTGAGATTGAACGTTTTTGAGGAGGGAAGGGGGGCTGGAGAGGCGATTGTAAAGGGGTGAGCTTGGAGTGCGTGGGAACGACCTAGAGAGGGGATGGTGAGGAAAACGTGGTCGGTTACATTCCAGCCGGAGGAGATTGAGTGGCCGAGGGTTTGGGAGAAAACTGTGGTAGGTGATTTGGGGAGGTTGAAGGCTAGGAGGAGGGTTTCGTTGTCAGGGTAGATACTGACTTTGGCCTAGGTAGGGTTAGTTAGTTGTATGAGAAGTGAAGGAGAGGAGGCAAAACCTACCTCAGCCATAATACTTTTCGCGCAAAGACGGTATACCAAGCGATCCACGAGGAATATCGCAAGAGCCCATCCAACATAAGTTCCCGTTCCCCTGTGATGAAAATACAAAATGACCAAAGCACCAGCTTGCAACACAACGTGCAATCCCAGAAACACCTCGTACCATCGCTGACGGAACGACGCCAACGACGTTACATATAATGATTTATATGTAAATAAAGCCAATAGTCCCAAATAGATACACGGGTGAGTTAAAAAATCCCAAATTGTCCAACCACTAAATGGTACCAAGATCACATACCACATCACGAACATGGCGCCAGCGTGGATGAGCGCAGCAACCATGATTAGTTCTCCAAGCCGCCGGTGAATAATGTTTAGAGATTCATAGGAAACACCTGTTAGAACTTTAAGTGGTTGATTCTTTGCGCCGAGAATGTATAGCAGTGGGAGATTGACACCGAATATTAGGCCTGCTCGGTCTCCAAGCACGGAAGCTTCGAACAATGTGAATGAGATGTTGAAGAAGGTGTAGAAGATATTGAGGGCAAGAAACGACATGATGAATATTGAAGAGCCGTTTGAAGGGAGAACTTTATTGAAATAGGGGAGTGGTCGAGGTTGGTATACGAGGAACGCTTTGATGCGGGAGATGATGGTGATTCGATTCGACGGAGTGCTATTGGAAAAACGGCTTCCGGACAATAGAGGCATGCGTTCGCTCTCATCATCGTGTTTAATAGAAGGGGTATCTGAACCGAATGTACTGCTCCCGGACGAACCAGCATCGCCATAGTCTGTCACCTCCTCTCGAATTGTCTTTGATGGTTCATCGTCCAGTAAATCGTGTGGACATTTATCCCCTCTCTTCCATAAAGCCCTTCTTCTCCATCGTACAGCCTTCTTCGTCCAGTGTATACCCGAAAGAACCAATACAAACCCCAAGATAACCCAAGGATAAGTATTGATAAGTTTCTCATTGTACAGCGCTCCATCGATCAATTTCTGGAGTTTATTCTCATCCGGCTCCTCCTCAGAATCGTCCGTCGTTGATAGTTGTGAAGTTGTATGAACAACAACATTTCGAACAGTGTGTATCCATTCCGTGAGAAGATGATGTGACAAAGTGGTATTCATGTGGAAGTTTAATAAGATGCATATACTTGATGTAACGAGGGAATCCCGAGGATCAGATTAGATCTGAGAAATGATCTGATAAGATTTCAAGAGTTGACTAACTTATGTGGAGAATTCTATCCTAGCGAATCATAAGGCATCGGATTTAACATCAGAAGTGGAGTGCGATGCGAAACGAGCTCTTATTCACTCAGCAACAGCTCAAAGAGCACATCCAAAAAGCTCAACGATGAGAGGGGAGGAGGATGTTTATAACATTGGAAGGGAAGGTTTGATCAAAGATTTGAATGGGGAATGAGAAATCATATCAGGATACAAAGAAACAGGGGCAAACCTCGCTGAGAACAGGCAACTCGTCCCAATCAACCCCAACTGAATGGTAGAGTGTGACAGAAGTGTGTCTATATTCCCTAAGAATCAGTTCTTAATCACTTATATGCGATGGCCTATGTTCCGACACACCAAGAGTTTTAGAAACTTGTTACATGGAAATACCTAACCACTTCGGCAGATTGCTGTGCAGGTATTTTGTCGAAGAATCTTGTCTCTTACTTGCTCAAATTGACTCGTACCATATCTTGAATGTATCTTCTACTCTATTACAAGTGTATATAACGAAGAGTCTGAGTATTCCTGGAAGTTTCAGGTACGAAAACAGAAGCAAAAGCCATTTGTTAATGTTGTGGGACAGTTGACAAGCGCACACTTTCAGATATCTTTATTTTGAATCCATGAAACAGCGACGCTTAGCTGTACAGAACTCGAAAGATCTAGGCTAAGTCGCTTGAATGTCACCAGCGATGATGCTATTGCATTTTAACTGCCTTCTCTGTCTATATCTTTTGCTAGCTGCATGGTAAAATAGAAGAACCATAGTCGAACTATGTGGCAAGTTCAGATTGATGAACAAGAAGCTATCACTGGTATTGATTATGTATTTGCGCTTCCAAAGAGGTTCGGGAGATTGACACATTGAATTTGGAAAGAAATGACATGTGCAATTCGAGATGCTGAAGTTCCTCTAGTGGAGAGTAATAAGTGAAGCTCAATCATTTCATCGGTAGACTCGTCGTCATTCGCATCCAGAAAAAATATAACTCATACCGGTCAGTATCAAGAGAGGACATCCTGAATACACGTAAATCCACAACGCCAAATTCAAACTCCCAAAAGGAATTGAGTTACTTGCACTCAAAATCTTGGCTTTGGACATTAGTGATGAGCTTTGTATGTATGTATCTCATATTCCAAGCAATAAATACATCCATCACCTTACAACTCATATATGCTGATCAAAATAACTGACACGCGACAACGAGATTCATAGCGCAAATTCCACTTTAAATTCACTCTTGCGTTATCACTCTTGCGCTCCTTCAGCAACCAAACCCAAAAAGTCTCCAGGCGAACAAAACTGCAAAAACCAAACCAATCCGCTTAACCACCTATTTTAGCACTGTGCTAAAACAGGTGGGGTCTGGAAATTTCCCGAGTTGGCAGGATTTTTTCTCTCAGATGAACCCTTCGATCCGGGGTCACCTGTCCCTCAACACTCACCCACCTTGCGGTGGTTAAAGCGCAATTATAAATCTGTTGTATAGACCACTGCGCCAGGTCGTACGATGAGATGTTGTTATGAGAAGCGAGATTGTTTTGGTATATATGTGAGAACGGGGATAGTGAATAATGGTGGCTGAAGATGTTACGGATGATAGCGAAAGCGGTGAAATATGACTGGAGTTCTGAAGGTGACCCGGGGAACATGGGATTAAGGAAGCAAGCGGTGGCTTCATTCAGATAGGAATACAGAAGGTGCAGGAATTTTGGGAGTTTGCATTAGATATTCCAACTAGCTCAAGCATTGGTTCCAGCATGTAAGAGCCATAATGTCAGAGTGGTTTATCATTTTTGAAATCGATAACTACAATACTCCTAACTTTGAGATTACTCCCTTTATCCAACCGACATCCAACTTCCATTATCCAAACCCCAATCATAGAATCCCTTCCCTTCCACTATTCCCATAACCTGCCATCCATCAGTCCTTTCCTAACCCCAGGTGTGCAAGACCCCTCTCCAATCCGGAAGGATCGTGTGGAACTTCTCCAGAATCTCAACTGGTGAAACATCGAGTTCTTTGCAGGTATGATGGAAAGCCTGCATAGCCTGATCCCCGATAAATAACCCACTGTATCTTCCACTCAATTGTCTAGTAACCTATACAAGACGGCCCACTTCTAATCTGAAGTCCTCCAACCCAGGGAGGATCTACGTGGTGCCAGGAGCCAATTTTTGAGTTTCATTGGATGCGAAGGTAATATTCAAGATTCTCCCATCCCGCTGCATTTCCATATCGAAAGTAGTCATCGAAATAAGAGACCAAGGAGTACGTAGGTTTCTCGGAGGACATTGCAAGCGTGAGAAGGTGTCGACTTTTGGCGATTACTTTTGGCGATTCTGTGTTCGATATTGAGACGGTGGAAATATATTCAGCTACAGCCCCTTGTGTGAAAAAAATGCAAGCGGAAAATTAGCAGCTGAAGACGTGGTGGGGTGGCAGGCCTACATGGGTTTCGGGAGCTTGCATTAGTTTCGACCTGTGGCTTTCACATTCTCCTTTATTCTTCGTATTTCATCTGCATGAAGCCGCTGCTACATTATCTATGATCAATGATATCAAGCTGCCGTCAATTTTCTTTCATGGTCGGCATATCATTGCTTTCATGAGTTCGACTTAGACTAAGGCTTGCGGATATCTTCATAAGATGAAGGCGCCGGCTCCGGAGATATTCGTGAAGAGTGGACTATTGTAAAGAATTATTGCCGCCATAGGTGGGAGAGAGCCTACACTTTGTCTCGGTCTTCAATCATACGTAGTTCAATGCCATGGCTAGAGAAAGCATCAAATGCAAGTTCCAGAACTCCATACCATCAACGCATGTATGGTCATTCACATAAACCATTCATTCCTTCACTTGAAGTAGACGGATGGATTTCGAGGTATAAGAACAACTAATTATCGGCTCTCTAAGCGGCCGACTAGTTCCTAGTTGGAGAAAGCAAGTGTCCTCAGAAAGAAAGTGTCCTCGGAAAGCGAATGTCCCCGCTAGTGTTTTTGGTGAGGAATATACCAAGACAACAAATTAGTGTGTGAAATCCCGTGTTTTTGAACAGAACTGTTAATCTTAACAAGATTTCAAAACCAATTATATATTTGGGTTCAGCAAGGTTAGAGAAATCCAAAGATATCAGAGTTTCTATAAATCTTTCAAAACCAATCGGATTATATGGATTTTTAATGACCGGGGACACTCGCTATCCCCGACTAGGAACTACTCGGCCGCTTAGAGAGCCAACTATTACTGTATATTCACTTGCTTATGACACTCACATCCTTTTGTACCTACCTAGCTATCTAAGTATCCAGCAGTTCTTATTGTGATCAAGAACCTTAGCCAAAACTCGAAAAAAATTCCTTTCGCAGAACGTGCATCCAGAATTTGATTCTCAACACATTGCATCACCAGGATAAATACAATCAGAATCATCAAAACTTAGGCCCTTTGATCAAAATTACATTTGGATTTTTTCCTATCTTGGCAAAATTTAAGAATACATCATCGTTGATTAGTGAATCGCTGTTCCTAAATGTTGAGCTCGCTGCTTTCTTCCCCCAGAGCACGCCTATCGTTGGATCCGTGGGCCTATCGTAAATTATCCAGTGAACGCCTCTCCATCACTGTCTGTTCTACAATGCCCTCATGCCCACCACATCCACAGTTGGTGGCACCCATTCCGGGTCGTCCTTTTGCATATGTGCAAAGATCTGTTTCAATGTGGGAAGTATCTGACTTTCTTCCAAGGAAATATTTCTAGGCTCCGGAAGCTCTTTGCACATATACAAGCGTCTTCCCTTAGGAACATGACCTGTGTTGTAACGATGCGGCTCAGCACCGTCCGGATCCTCAACCACAATATACAAATGATTGAGCTTCTTGAAGATATCAAATTCTCGTAGCAATGCCTGGCAGGACCAATAACATAGGTTGACTGCAAGCTTCGTGATACCTTGGTTGACGGCATTGAGGACAATGCATGGTGCATCAAGAGCATTTTGCGTAAAGTCGCGGGAGCGATTGGTTACAGACTTGTATTGAAGATAAATGACATCAGAGCACCGAGAGTAGACGGGTATAGATGGAGCGCGGAGATCTTTGTATCCATATTGCAAAAAAAGAGCATTGAATTCTCCGAGGGCCACCTCACGTGAGACTCGACAGGTAAAAAAGAGGGGAGAGGGGTGCCTGTTTTGAACGAATCGAGGATTTGGTTGTGCTGTTTTTGAATCGGAAACGTAAAACACTTCGGTGACATGGCCGAGGTCATCTTCGAAGATTGCTTCTTTCCATATTTGGAGCTGTAATTCCTTAGGGAGGGAAGAGAAAATAGTGAAAACGCGTTCTCTCTCTGTCCTGTGTTCGAGTGTGATCGGCGAAAGCTTTGTTTCCATGTTTGTATTAGCTGGCACAATCCTCATGTGTTGTAGAGACTCTTGGATGGTGTCTGGGCTGTCAACAGGGCCTGGCTGAATATCCTGGATAGCATTTGTAGCGGGAGGGCGGTTGACAACCTGGACAGAGCTTTGGCAAAGGTCGGGAGTGAGATTCTGCCTAGGCTTGGTGCATTGGGACATAGCTTGGTTGCTCGTCATTTCATCACCAACAACGATTTGAGAATCTACCAAATTCGTGTTAGTACAGAATTCAAGAGATGGATGTGGGATAATTGATAGGAGATGCATGCGACTGGAATACGATTCACATAAATGAAAACAATTAAGTGAAGTATAATTATCACATCATGCTTGCCTTCATGGTTTGAATCGACAGTATTGCTGCTATCCCACTTGCATTGTTCTCCGTCTTTGGTTATCAAATATATTGACATTATCTGGGCAAGAGAGTGCTTTGAAAGGAGTGGGAATCCATTTCGAAGACGAAGAAGTAAACAGCAACAAGGAAACCCACGCAAGAGTGAGCTACTGCATCAATGGCACAACTCTGGCAAAAGGTGAAACAAGTTTCGACGAAATCGATTCTGATTGGTGTCTTTTTGTAAGGGCGTCTACTAGAAAGCTACCATCTCACAAGGAACAAGTTGACACAAAGAAGAAAAGAAAGCAAATTGCGTTGAGCAACAACAAGGTCCCGCTGCATAGTTAACGAATCATAAAAACATCTTGATATGTACGTAACTGTGGTACATCAAACTACGCGTGTGACACAGAGTTCAATCAAAGAGTCCCTATGGAAGTGCTGAAAATAAAACTGTCGAACCATTCGAAAGATGCTGATGGAAATCGAATTCATCTCTGCTAGATATCGTGTGCTTTTGGTCGGGCCTTACCTTGATAAAAGTTATTCTAATCTCTCAAGAGGTGGTCGTGAATGGCAGGTTGAGTAAATCAATGTTGATACTTGGAAGCTTGGAACTGTTGCAATTCAATCTGTCTGCGGCAGCCGTGGAAGAGGAAGAAACACGAGGTGTAACACGACAATAAAGACTATGTACAGACAGCTTTATCGTTATTGTATTATGAGATTGATTACTTTGTAGTTGCCGTCGAAGGAATTGAGTTCTGTGTGTGTAGGAGTGGTGGAGCATCCATGTGAGGTATAATTCCAGTTCGAACCTGGGTATCTACTAGGTAGTCTACTCTGTAGTTAGTTCGCCTGAAAGTGTAAAGACCAAGCGAATCATATCACGTGACAAATCGGCAAAAACTACTGGGAATTTTTTGAGCCTAGCGCATTTCACGGGCATCCCACGACGAAAAAAATAATCCTAGGAGCTTCTGAAAATTTGTGGAAGCTTAACTTTCAACCCAACAAGTCAACCACCAACAACGACAACATTATATCGACAAGATGTCTGCCGTTGATTATCTTCTCCATGAGTCGGCCACTGGTTTCGCAATCTTCCAGGTTGTGCACCAAGCTGACACAATTGGCAATCGATTGAAGGAAGTTCAAGATGCAGGTCAAGATCTTGCGAAATTTGGCAAAATGGTCAAGCTTGTCAATTTTGCGCCATACAGGTTAGCTATTCAATTCCTTGCAGAGCGGAGAGTCTGAATTGACAATTACTCTAGAAATGCTGCTGAGGCGCTCGAAAATATTAACATGATCTCCGAGGGTGTACTTTCCGATTACTTGAAGTCGAACTTGGAATTGAACATGCCAAAGCCATCGAAGAAGAAGAAGACTATTCTCGGTGTTTCCGACAAGACTTTGGCTGGTAGCATCAAGGAGGAATTCCCAGGTGTTTCTTGTGAGACTGGTGAAACTTCCGAGGTTGTCGCAGACTTACTCAGAGGATTGCGATTGCACGCACCAAAGTTGTTGAAGGGTTTACAAGAGGGTGATGTCGAGAGAGCTCAATTGGGTCTTGGACACGCATATTCGCGCGCTAAGGTTAAGTTCTCAGTTCAGAAGAACGACAACCACATTATTCAAGCTATCGCTACTTTGGATCATCTCGACAAGGCCGTTAACACTTTCTCCATGCGTGTCCGTGAATGGTACGGATGGCACTTCCCAGAACTTGTCCGACTCGTCTCGGATAACCACACATATGCCAAACTTGCTTTGGCAATTGGTAACAAGAAGAACTTGACCGACGAAAATTTACACGACATTGCCGCCCTCGTTGACGATGATGGAGATAAGGCGCAATCGATCATTGATGCTGCAAAGGTTTCCATGGGTCAAGATATCTCAGTCAATGATATGGAGAATGTTTCCGCATTTGCAAACCGTGTCGTCAAGCTCGCCGAATACAGAAGGTCCCTTTTCCAATACTTGACAGATAAAATGGCAATTGTTGCACCTAACTTGGCCGCTTTGATTGGTGAAGTTGTTGCTGCCAGACTTATCTCTCACGCCGGTTCCCTTACCAACCTTTCCAAATACCCAGCCTCCACTGTCCAAATTCTCGGTGCTGAGAAGGCCTTGTTCAGAGCACTCAAGACCAAGGGTAACACACCTAAATACGGATTAATCTACCACTCCAGCTTCATTGGTCGTGCAGGCGCAAAGAACAAGGGGCGTATCTCCAGATTTTTGGCCAACAAGTGCAGTATTGCAAGCAGAATCGATAACTTCTCTGAGGCACCAACAAACAAATTCGGTGAGGCTTTGAGAGCCCAAGTCGAAGAAAGATTAGATTTCTATGCTACTGGTACCGCACCAACAAAGAACCAAGATGCCATGGTAAGAACTCCGAGAAATCTTCAATCTTGATCTATTGACTAACATATTTTAATAGAAAAAAGCAATGGATGCTGTTCTCGGTGACATCAACGTTGAAGACCCAACCGCCGAAGATACCGAAATGGCTGACATCGCCCCAACTTCCGTCTCCAAACAAGAGAAGAAATCCAAGGACAAGAAAGAGAAGAAGGAAAAGAAAGACAAGAGCGAAAAGAGTGAGAAGAAGGACAAAAAGCGTAAACACAGCGAAGCCAACGGAGAAGAAGAGGGCGAGAAGAAAAAGAAGAAGAAGAGCAAGGCGGAATAAATGTCGCCTTCATCATCGTAAACATGGTCTAGACGTCCTTCTCCTTTTCTTTCTTTCTCCTATCATCTCATCTTGTAAATTTCGGGCAGCTGGGTCATCAATGGCGGAGTATAGCTGTGTTATTATGGGCGTTGAGGACTACTTTTTTGTTAACAATCTTACCGTAGAAGCTCTGGCTTGTGGTGGTATTTTATATGGCTTGGCTAGACACTATGAGGTGCATAAAATTGGAAAAAAGCATATAACTCATTACTTCTACGGATGATCTCTCTTTTTCCATGTGACCTGGACTTGATCTTGAATTATCAATCTGTGAGACTTGCTTGACATTATTGACATATATGTAATCTTATTCTTGTAGCTCTTTACCTTTCTTAACTCGTAGCATTCATTTAAATCGACTTGTGCCGGACGTTCATTTAAGTTTAGAACGCTTTCCATTTATAAACGCCTTCTTCGCCAGCATGCCCCATCCCATACTCCTCTCCCCCAACCACTCCTTGCAGCTATGCTTTCTTTCCTTGCTATTACTAAGTATCAAGGCAAAACATAATCAAGCACCTTCACTACCAAACTCATTGGTCCAATCCGTGCTCCTTTGGATATCTTCTTGGGAAACAGTAGGTCTAGCCCCCTTGATAGCTTTGATGAAATCTTTTACTTGAAGAGGTGGCTCAAGAAGCTTATCCGAATCGACCTCTGTCCAGGACATTTCCATGGCTCCTGCGTCACCGGGTGAGCAGGGAGTTAGTTTTTCTATTCCATCGGACATGACCTTTTGTGGAGTTAGTCACATCTTTATTTATTGAAATCGAAGAGGATATTTTTAGGTGATATTGGAGACCTTACCTTTTTATAATGTGTAGCAGTTTGGATTTTCCGTACAGGTTGCATCAAAGCATCTTGAACCGCAATACTGATATCACTTCCCGAGTAGCCCTCACTCAGTTCCCCCAACTTTCTATAATCAGAGGCCACCAATTCACAAGGAGTAGTTCCGACACTGATCTCAAACATTTTAGTTCGTGCAGGTAAATCTGGAAGAGAAATATGAACACGGCGTTGGAAACGACGTCGAATGGCAGCATCTAATTGCCAGGGGATATTGGTAGCACCTAGGACTAATACGCCTCGGCTGTCTCTTCCTACACCATCCATTTGGACAAGCATTTCGGTTTTGATACGTCTCGAGGCTTCTGATTCTCCTTCTCCTCTGGGTCCGCAAAGAGCGTCTACTTCATCGATGAAGATGATAGAGGGTTTGTTTTCGCGGGCCATGGTAAATAGTTGTTTGACTAATCTATTGAATTGTCAGACATGCATATAGCTCCATAGTAGAAATTCGGGAAACGTACCTTTCACTCTCTCCCATCCACTTACTGACCAAATCCGAACTGCTCACACTGAAGAACGTACTGTTTGCTTCCGTAGCTACTGCCTTGGCCAGATAACTCTTTCCTGTTCCTGGTGGTCCATAAAGCAGAATACCCTTCCAAGGTTGTCTTTTCCCCGTGAACAAATGTGGAAACTTAATTGGCAGAATGACAGCCTCCTTAAGCGCCTCCTTTGCGGCCTCCAAACCCGCTACGTCCTCCCACTTGATGTTTGGTTTATCCTGTAGAATGGCTCCTTGCAATGCATTTCTCAACTTTTTACTCTCTGGATCCCCTTCCTCTTCATTTGCTTTTCCTCCCGTCGAACTCCCATTCGCTCCCATCATACTGGGTTTCTTTCGTTTGCCTTCCGCATCTGCAAGATGTGTTTTTAATTTTTCAGCTCGCTCCATGTATTCGCCAGCTTTGGCGCGGATCATTTCCTTGGATTTGGCATTTTTCTCCCATTTGAGAGCGAGCATGAAGAGTTCAAGAGATTGGTAGTAGAGTTGATATGCTTTATCATATTCCGCTGCGGTATCGGCTTCGATGGCTTTCTTAACCACGTCTATGGCCCGCCCAAGGAAATCGGTGTTCGACATCTTGAGGGTGGGGTTTGCGAGTGTTGATGTTGAAGTCTAGATAGAGAAGCTTGATTCGATAGTAATGGAACTCCAGGCGATTATTTACACGGCGCCTCTTTTTCTTGTCAAAGGACACCAAGATTGACGTTTGGTTTAAATGTCGTTGTAATTGACTTGAACAAGTCTCGAATTTGGTAGAATGACGACGATAACCTTGGCCAACAAAGAGAGTACGACTTAAACTCTGTAGGACTATAAGAATGAGTATTAATGGACCAGACCAGTATATTACTTCTCTATGCGCCCGGTATTCTCGTCCTATGTATCTTGGGGTATGAATCTGTGGAGGATATTGAGAATTCGAAAGTCTAGGTTGTCGCTTGAGCTTGTGAGCTTGGCGGTGTTTTGGTTGCCCCGCGATTGCGCTAGACATCATCTCAATAATTTGATACTGGATAAGAGAAACTTACGAAATTTCGATATTGGAATACTATTCACAGACAAATTATTTTAATTCTCTACGACTACATTATAAGACGGTCGATTTGTGGCGCTCATAATCGCAATCTATTGGTACAATTTGCAGCTTTCCTCGCACAGAAAAAGTAATCTTCGCAGAGTATAATCAGCCTATTCAACTCCTCAAAGCTCCAGACCAGAAACCAAATACCCTCACATCCTCACCATGGCAGAACAGCAGCAGCGTCTCCAAGCTCTCACCGAGGAATATCAAAAACTCCAAACTGGTCATTTTCACCTCTCCTCTCCGTTACTTCTTCCCGCCATGTATTAACCTCCCCCAGATCTCCAAAGTTCCATTTCTTCCCGCCAAAAGCTTGAATCCCAACAACAAGAAAACAAGAGCGTTCAAAAGGTACATCTCCCCTTTCTCTCATTCCAATTCATATCCCACACCTTTCCATCTCCCGACATTCTCTCAATTCCAATCCCAGAATCGCACTAACCCCGCTACCCTCAGGAATTCTCCGCCCTCTCCTCCGACTCCAACATCTACAAGCTCGTCGGCCCAGTCCTCCTAAAGCAAGATAAAACCGAAGCTGTCATGGCCGTTGACGGAAGATTAGAATTTATCGAGAAGGAAATGTGCGTACCTTATCTCCTCTTTCTACACTTTACATTCCATACTTTCTTCCGCAACACTATCGGATGTTTTACTCATGGGACTTTCGGAATGGAGTTTCGGAGTAATCTTTCCAGATGAATTTGAGAACAAATGAATCTCTAATACTTTTTGTCTCTCGCCTATTTAGAAAACGAGTCGAACAAGCTATCAAAGACGTACAGGACAAAAGTGACGGCTTGAAGATGGAGGTATGTTGCCCCTTCCAATCCCCCCCAGAACCTAAACTAACACCTCCTCAGATAATAAAACTCCAATCCGAGACCCAAGGGGCTCAACCCCAAGTCGCAGCCTAAAACCATACCAGCTAGCAAACATACATCAAAAGTACTTCACAGAAATCAAGCAAAAGTAAGGCAGGCGGGCGTTAATATCATCAGGAATGTATAAAATATACACACAAAAGTATGTATGTACTGGAGCATTTGCATGGCCAAGGGCGTTAGATATCCCATTTACTACGTTTCCTACGTACTAGATATACGTTTGACGTATTCATAGTAGAGCGAGCAAGAAGTGACTTCGACCATACAAGATCTCATTCTCCTCCCGCGTATTCTTAATTAACACACACAACTTCTGATTTCGATACAAAGTACCAAGCTAGTCACATGTGAAGATGTAGATTTAGGAGCTCATTAGGATCGTTTAAATCTCAATCTTATAAATAATGCTCTCTCTAGAGTCTAGAAGGCTCTTCAAAGCCATCTAGGTATTATACAGCAATCACAGTCACACAAGCACGCACACCTCAATCCACCAAAACACCATATAATAACAACCTAAATATCCATATAATTTTCCTCAGGTTCCATTCCCAAGTACGTGCTCCTACCCGCCAGCCAGCTCCGCAGACCCAAACATCCAACTCTCCGTTTCCACTTCCCAATCTCTCCCCCCAATCAGAGTGTCCATCAGACCACACACACTCCCCTTCTAGATTTCTACTCAAGTCTCGAATCTCGAAACTGCCCGGGAACATATCGAACCCCATCTGATCCCTCCTCTAGAATACAAATTGACTTATTCGCGCATCCCCTTTCCAATTCAATAGCTTCGCATAACTTCGCATCATATCGTCTATCTTGATTCTTGATTCTTGAATATAAATATAAATATAAACATCATTCGCATATACTTTTCCTCTTTTCCCTCTCCCTTCCTCTTCCCCTCCCAAATCCCTAACCAAACCAATCCAATCCAATCCACCAAACAACATCCCCACCCACTACCTAGCATACAACCCAGAAACCCCATCCACACATCACATCCCATACTCTTGCTCATACCCATACTCATGAATCATTCCCTCATCGCCTCACCACAGAAAGAAATGTCCCAAAAGATGCACATCCTATCCATCCCATCCATCCCATCCCATTCACCACACATACACACATACACACATACACACAAACACTTCCAAAACCAAACAAACAAACGAATGGATATACATAACCAGCAAGAAAAGAGTTTAATCATCCATCTAATCACATCCATTCTTCGTTGTTTACCAAAAAAATAATAAATGAACATCAAATATCACACTCATTCAAGCGAAAATTCTTTATCCCCTTCTATTCCCTTCCCTATCTGCCTGTCCTTGCAAGCCCAAGTACCCCTAGCATACCATTGTATACTCAACTCAACTCAACTCAAACTCAAGCTGCAAGACACAAGACACAAAACACAAAACACAAGACACAGAAAGCAAAAAGCACCAGCAAAAAGCACCAAAAAAACACATCATGCAATGAGAGAGGGAAAAAAAAGAGTGATAAATCTTAATACATATAACACGAACTAATTAACTGAATTGCTCTGCTCTGCTCTGCTCTGCTCTGCTCTTCTCTGCTCGAGATACTCGAGATACTCGGCGCGCTCTCTTAAAATTCATCATGGTGATATCAAAGTTTCCCACCCTACCCTACCCTACCCTATCCTATACTATCCCATCCATATCCTACCCAGATGATCATCTCCGGTGTGGAGCCAGCTGGTACCGTTGGAAAACGACCGCCCATCCACCCATCCATCCCTTTCCCATATGTACGAGTATACTGAGTTTCTATCTTTCTGCTATCATACCGCCCGTCCATTCCGATCCATGATGCTAGATGCTTGATACTCGGGTTATTTTTCTGTGAGTGGTTTCAACCAGCGAGCACACTTCACATTTCACTCTTGTCTTTCCCGTGTTCCTTTACTTTCCTCGATCTGATTCGAAGGAAAATATAGGATCGTGAATGTGTACATCCCATCATATCCATCCCATTCAATTCTACTCTCCCCCTCCCAGAAATAGCCACCCAACACCACCGCCATGCATACGCAAAGCCCAATACAACCAACCAACCAACCACCCACCCAAAAACTTTTATATAGCCCACCCTCCCCTCACACAACCCCATTACCTCTCCCCAATACTCTCCGGGCTCATTGGAATCGTCGCCCCATCATCTTTTTCCACCGGACTATTCCCATCCATGCTCTCCTCCACGCTCCCCGCACTTCCATTTGGCAATCCTGACTTGCCCTTCTCACCCTTACCCTTCTGTGGACTTCCGCTCCCACCCGTCTTAATCGACAGTTGTGAATCGACCGCTGATCCATTATCCAATTTCTTCTTCTTCTTCGCATTACCACTCTGTTCTTTAAGAGGTCTCTTTCTCGGACTTGTAATTTTACCCGTCGGACCCAGACGTGGCCGAGTGGGTTTTTGTTTCCCAGTCAGTTCCTCGTCTTCTAGTAGCGGTTCATCATCATTCGCATGTAACTTAGCGAGGAAGAAGTTCTTGACCAGTCCAATTTGACTGGTGATGCTTTCCTTTGTAATAGGTGGTAAAGGTTCGAGTTGTGCGAAAATTTCGGCTTGGGGCGCTGCAGCGGTGGGTCCTTGGTATGCGCTACGAACTCTCGTATGGAGGAGATGGAGCGGTACGCCAAGACTTGTCATTGAGAATTCACTATCCAAACCAAGGGCCTTGAAACCAAAGTAATCTTCGCCAAGTTCTGCTGCAAAGTCACCACCAACAAATTGTTCACTGCCTTCGTTGAATGCACCGGATCCATCCTGACTATTATCTTGCAGAGCGGGTCTGAGTAGATCTGTAAGATGAGCCTTCATGCGTTCATGCATGACCGAAAGTTTGGTTCCGAGACGCTCAACATCATCTTTAACGTAGCTTTCCAAGGCTTCTATATCCATACCGTTTTCACCCAAACTATGCAAGACGACTTCTTCGTTGGTATAACGTTCTTGCCATTTACTTCCAGTGCCAGGTGCAGCAGGGACTTTATGCGCTTCTCGATAAACACCAAAGGTTTTGACAATTTTGCCAAAGAAGTCTCCGGCAATATCAGTTATAACATCTAACGCAGACGGTTGCAATTCTTCAAACCCAGCATGATAGCAAAGCTTGGCGACAGATCGTTGCATTGCAGCCCTACAAACCCAAGAAGACATGATAGGACCATCATCTGAAGTGACATGTGGTTCGATATCTGTTTCTACAAAGGGCTCAGGCTCATACTTGGGAAATTGATTGTTGTACATCTGCATGGAGGATTAGCAAAAATCAATCTCTCGCCAACATCAGCTCAATCTTACCTGCGCCTGCAATTGCATTTGCTTTATAACACCAATCTTGGAACACAGCTTTCTCGTTTCTTGCATTTGCTTCATATTGGCCTCAACTTTGCCAGTCAAGAAACTTTTCGGTGCGGTAAAATGTCCAGCAGGTACCATTCGAAGAAATTCTCCCGACTGTTCAACCAGATTGCCATCCGCATCTTCCACCCACTGTAATCTCGGGTTGATATCTGGAATGGCTGATAGCGGATCGTAATAATCCGGCAAAAACTGTTCTTCTTCGCCCTCCATACCTTCGGCAAGAGTCTCTGCGCCCTGTTTCGCTTTTTTATCTTCAATGGCGCCTTCGACATTCGAGCCATTGGGATCATCCAGTTTCCGTTGGCGCAGCCACCTTCTCATCCCGGCTTTGCTTCGTAGAAGAGCAGGCTCATCTGGATTCAACTTATCACCTTTGAACAATCGGTTTCGATCTTTAGCGACCATGGCACGATTTTTCTTGGTGACCTGCTTCCAGATTTTATACTCTTCATCTTCATAGATGTTTTCTGCCGCAAATCCTTGCATGCCCATGCCATTGATTGAAGGGGCATCAATATCCATACCATCACCCTGACTAGCGACACCATTCATGCCGCCAGGGGTTACTGAACCACCCGGAATCGGAGTAGAAAAGCCATTCTGACTACCATCCACTTCCGAGCCATCCTGATTGAGGTTCCCAAGAACACCATTGAGTTGAATAGCAGGTTTTCGATCGATGCCCGGGGTGCTTTCTTCACGCCTGGAAGTATTCTTCCGTGCCTTGCCATGCCCCTTTACACCTCGACCGCCTTCACCCCGACCTCTAGAAGACATAATAGGTTCGTCATCACTTTCATCAGCATCATCCCCTCCGTTTTGTTTGCGACGTTCCTCTGCTTCTACTTCTGCTCGAGGTCGAATGACAAGATCTGGAATCAAGGGTATAAGTTTCGCTGCCTCTTTCCTCATACTTTCCGCATTTCTTCGCAAAGGATGTTTATCTGCGCCATTATAGTTCAAGCAATTCTCCCATATCAAGTCGAGATCGGCAACAAATTCACTCTTCGATCTGTACTGGTGCGTCTTCAACTTCTTGGTCATTGTGCCGAGGTCCATAGGGTGCTTGATAACTATTTCAGGTCAGCGGCAAAGTTTACTCATGTATGAGCCATGGAAATTACCATTGTAATAATCAGGAGCCTCGCGCTTATTCACTCTGACAAGAAAAGGAGCCGAGTATTCTGTCATAGCCTTGAGCTCACTCAAAACCTTATCCGCAGCCTCGTATAATTCTTCCTGGTTGACATTGTCCTCACTGGCCCATTTACTTCTATTCTTACGAACCTCATTGATCAAGGCTCTCAACTCTAGATCCGTAGCTTGGACCCTGTCACGCTTGGCGTCGATGCGAGCAAAGAGATTCTTCAACGTCAAACTCGATGCGCCCATCTCGGCACTGGCCAGGGAGCTATGTTGTTCGGCTTGTCGATTATTGGCAGGTCCAGCATTGCCATTATTGTCCATTTCCGCGTCGGTCTGCCTTTCGGATTCCTCCAGCCGCTGCTGTTCCAGCATGGCGATCCGATCATTCTCCAATGTATAGAATATGGTATTGAAACTGCGCTTGGCAGCATCCTCGACGGCCTTCTTCTCCTCTTCCAATTTCTTGCGCGCATCTTCAGAAGTTTTAGGTTGGTCGCTCGCCGCATCATCTTTATTTTGTTCCGCGTGCTTTGAGGGGGATAAGTCAGATTGGATGGGGGAACTCCCCGACTTCGAAGGCGACAACAAAGCATTCGCGCTCCTGGCCTTTGAGGGGGAATCTTGTTGTTCATCCTCGTCATCCTCGTCATCATCATCATAATTGTCTTCGTCTATAGCGCGCGCCGCTTTCTTTGGTGGTTGTGCTTGCTTGGCCGGTTCAATGGCGGTTGCATCCTCGACCAATTGTGTATTTTGTGTCGAGACATCATGATCTTCATTGACATCTGCAGGAGAATCTCCACCTCCAAACAATCCCGCCAACTTTGCCTCGCTGCGGCGATATAATTCTTTAAATCTTGTCCTTTGACTTTCCTCCTCCTGTACGTTGGCCGAGTCAGCCATTGTGGCATCGAATATACTTGGAGTATGCGATCGCGGAGGAGTGTTGTTTTTATTTTGGTAAGTCTTTTGGGAATGAATTACATTCGATGAGGAAGGTGACCATGATGTGCCATTTGTGATGGAAGAGTTGTGTCCGGATACCCCAGAGCGAGACAAAAGTCCCCTCTCTCCGCCGCCCATAACGTCAAATCTCTAGGTCGCGACAAACCGTCTTAGAGTTGTCGCCTTTTCGTGATTTAAATTGGATTCGATATTGTGCGCATCTTTGTATTAGATTTGCGCAAAATATTGATTAATTTATGGCGTTGATGTTGATGGTTTGATGAAGTTCTTGAGATGAGGTTAGATTTGGTGGTTGTAGGACGTTGTCTGTGATTCCCTTACCTAGAAATCTAGCACTCGTAGTGTATTGAAAAGACAATGAATTGAGCAACATTTGGACCATCATTTCCTCATGGATTCCATGTCCTCACTCCTGGAATATCTTCAAAATTCGTATATAATTACAATACATCACAATTTACAAACATAAATATATACATTTCAATTATCTATCTATTTTCCCATGTACACATCGAATTAAACATCACCTCGTACTGAATCTCCATATTCAACATTGAAGATATTGGTCCGTGCAAGAATTTTGATAGGTGCACCAAGTAGACTGACTAACCATTGGAAAGAAATTGAACCTCAGGTGTGATTTCGAGCTGCAGCCAACCCACATGGGAGATGGAGAAGGAATCTGCAAGTTGCCAGGTTTAACCAGAAGCTCTGAACTCTTTTTGAACACAAGAAGAGAGAGCTTGTCTCAACAGAATCCCCAAGGAAAACCAACCATCTCCAGACCTCCAATCCTCATACAAGTTAGTTAAAAGCTGGCAGTGATGCTTTTTTAAACTCAAGGAATTCCAATTCACGACAAAAGCAAAGAAACGGGCTCGAGGAGTTTCAAGAAAATGCGCATAAGGCTGCCCTTTGCAGGTAAATCATACTTTAGCTCCCCCTCCTAGTCCCATGTCCTTCCCTACTTCTCCACACCATACCATACCATCCTATCCATAATCCCTTCCCCATGTCCCCAGAGATCTCCCAAACTAACACAATCTTGTCACGATAGGAGCATTCCTGTTCCTTCTCCTACTCGCCGGTTATGCAGGTTTAACATCCATCCAAGTCGACGCAGTCGTCAACGACAAAGTCCTGCACACCATAACCTTCTTCATCCTCACCGTCGTCTTCTATTGGATCCTCGATACCAGTCGTCGACGAAACCTCAACTTTACTTTAATAATCTGCACCGGGATCCTTGGAGTCGGCTCCGAATTCCTCCAGGGTTTCTTGCCCAATGGTAGAACCTTTGATTTCTACGACATCGTCGCCAATATTGTAGGTTCGCTCGCAGGCGTCGCACTGTGTAGTTGGTATCATTTGCGGATGTTGGAGCGTAAGAGATTGGCAAAGACGTATCATGTTGTACCCGGAGATGAAGAGCAAGATTTGGAATTGGGGGAGGGAGTGGGAGCACAGGAGAGTGGTGTGGCCGCGGCATCAAGGACACTCGATGAAGAAGTGGATAATTGGGATGAGAATATGGAAGATGCGTGGGATGAGGATGAGCAAGCAGACGTTGTGGACAGTGTCGAGGGCGAAGGGTTGAAGACGCCAAGTGCCAGCAGCACTGGTGAAGTCGACGGAGACCCAAAGAAAAGGGCAGTTTAAGTTAACTTGCTATGAATGACGTTACGGATATGATTGGCTACAACGTAGTTTTATGAAGGAACGAAATTAAAACCTTCCTTAACGACGAAATATGTTAGGTAATGGGATGTATATTAGATGATATTTCATGCGAAAAAGGAAGACACAATGGAAGAGATATAAGCAACTGGCACAAGTGCTCATACCAAGTTCTTTGATTCAACCATTATGAAATACCATCCACAATTAGTGAGTGTGGGGGAGCCTATCGACCAAAACCCCCAGTACAGACGCATGATATTGAATACACGCAGCACATCATACCCTTCTCCCATTACAAACTCTCACAACCCCATAATACATTACAACCATTAAAATATATCACCCATGAATGCACATGCGGCTCCCACATCATGGACGTGAAAAATACACTTTGAAGGCGCCACCGGTTGAGGAGATGAAAAATCATCCGACGGAGGCACGAAGCTCCCTTGTCTAATAACATCCATCCAATTCGATACATCGCTCCACAATTCCGGATGACCAGATACCATCATCCAAGCCTGTTTCTCTGAAAAATCTCTCATGGCTAAAAGGCCAACCGCCAATGAGCGTGATACGAACAAACGAAGTTTGGAACCGTCATCGGTATCCAGATATATCAAATGTGCATATTCTTCGTCGAACGTCAATTCGTCATACATTGCACAATTTGTGATGAGAACGGTCATGGTATAATCCATTAGTTCTTGGAGTTCGTATTCATCTGCTAGACAATACAGGATGATGCGACTCCGAAAGGGAATAAGTCCTTCTTCGATATCCAAAGGTGCGTACACCCCGTCGTGAATCCAATCGAGAAACAGAGCAAAGGAAGTGGGTTCTTTATCGGGAAGATTCATATGCCTGAGCTCGGGGCTCAGCGTGAAAAGGCCTTCGAAGTATTTGACTTTGGCACGAAGAAGGTCTTTCTGGGCTTGAAAGGTACGACGATTGTATGGGACATTGCCAACGTATAGTCTAATTACGGCATCACGACCAATGAAACGTGCCCGTTTATTCCCCCGTTCAACCCGATATTGCCGCCCCTTCTCATGTATGTCCTTTGAAGATTCTACGGTAGCATGCTTTTCTTCTGGGTCATGTCCTTCCTCCAATGGCGACATAATATTGATATCATTGAAGGGTGCCATTCCCTCCAGCGGTGCCATGCCACTCTCTCCATCAATCACCGAGTCAGCCCTCATCTTATTTTTCCACCTCTTCGTCGATTCCTTCCTCTCCCGCCCCACATATTCTATTTCCTCGCCTTCCTGTTTGACCTTCATTGGTCGTGGTTGTGTGTGTGTGGCAGTTTTATGAACTTCAAAGCCAAAGCTGTTGCGATGAATATGGAGTCCTAATACCAGGTAACTGGACCAGACTAGATAACAACAAGATACTTGTTATACCAAATTCCAGAAATATCCTAAAACGACCTACTGACTTCCATTCAAAACGAAGTGATGCTCAGCGAATAACAATGAACACGATTTCTAGCAATACAATGTTGATCTCTAAAACAAGATGAATTAGTATTCAGTGAAGAATGCGAGAAGAGACAAAATCAGAAACCAAAACCAAAATCGAGCAGAGCATTGAAGAATTAATGGATGCACTTAGGACTAGAAATTTTGTTAAAAGAGAAAACAAGAAATTAGGGCAGAAGGCTTGAGGTAATGAAGAGACACATGAAGTTAAGAAAGAGATGTGAAACTCCCCTACTTTTAAAATTGGAAAGCGCGACTACTTGACATGCGGTTTATGTTATAATATCCTACTAGCGAGACTCTTGCTGAGAGCCGATCCTGTCATAATAATTTACGATTGATGGTATGTAATGGTGTGAGATAATAGAACCTTTTGATACAAAAGCTTGAAAATTGGTACCAATTCGCTTTAACTTGCTTGTGGATTTTCAAAACCATGGTATTTGGGCTTTCTATTTCTTAGCCTATTCGTTCTCCCGGAATCTGGCCATGCAACGAATGTTCTACTCAAACTTGAACATCGTACCATAAAACTCTGCTCTGGGCTGATAGAATGGTTATACATTTTTGTGGGCGTTTAGACATTGAAATGATGTTTTTGCAAATAATAGGCAGATGGGTTTAACACAATCACCTTGATTGCGAATCGTCATCATATCATGGTATAAAAACTCATGCTGATTTCCAAGGATCTTTTGTACACATCATAAACATTAGGCCAAAGATCATTTCTCATAATTCATCAATCAGCTTTCCATATATGTCCACCACCTTTCTGCCAAAGCCATAAAGCTTCTATCGCGTAGGCTTTGCTGCCTTGGTGTCCTCCCTCAGTATTAGCAGCTTCCTCAAGAGTCTGAATAACTTTTCCCTCTTCCACGATTCTCCAAAGACCCTTTGGCATCTCAGTACCTGGATCTCCCCACTCGCCTCTGCCGAGCCTGTATAGAAATCTCCCCAGAGTTTGGAATGCAATACACCTTTGGGCTGGAAACGCAGAGCGAGCCAATCTTGCTAATTCCGGAATTGTATACCCAGCAGCTTCGGGAGCCTCACCATGATGATGTAGCCCTTTGGTAATTGGCATGGCTCTTGCAATTCTCGGCGGCAACAAACCCCCTCTAAAATCAAATCGAAGAGCTGAAGCTGCCAAAGCTTCCGCTGCTGGATAATAAGGAGATTCTTGGTCTGCTACCGAACCGTGTGTAGGTATTGGTGCCATCCAAGCGAGCTTTGAAGGATCAGCGGGAAGAGACGGATAATATTTCTGATGTAGGTTCTCGAGAAACGAAGGGTCGTTTGGGTCTAAGTCTGGAACAGCGGAAGCGGTCGGGAAGTGTATAGACGGTTGAGGAAGTTCAGGAACGCTCGAAGCAGGCTCTGATGCTGATTTTAGATCTATGGGTTTTGCCGGTTCTTCATCTTCTTCAAATCTCACAGACTTTTGAGGCGCGACTGGCTTTCCTTCTGGTTTAGGTGCAGGGGTGGCTTCATCTTTGTTTTCCGGAGGTATAGTTTTGTTCTCATCGTTCTTTAGAGATTGAGTCAGAGATGGGGGATCGATTCCCGTATCTCCACGTCCGTCATCAAAATTGGCTCTCTTCAAAAGTCGTTGGATCAAAGAAGGATCTAAAGTTGCGAGTAAGTCTTCTTGTTCTTGCTCAATTTCTTCCTTTGACATAGAAGCTATTCTCATTTTATTCTCCTCGTCTATTCTTTTCCTTTCCTTTTCGATACTGAAATCGTCCTCCTGAGTAGCTGCCGTCTCTGCGCCCGTTGGACGTCCCTGAGAAGGTGGAACTCCGAAAGCATTGGGAGAATCTGCTACCGCTGCATTTGGAACGTCTACCACCGAATCGTTGGCGTTACCCGCCCTTTGTTTTTTGAATGCCGATACTCGTATTCTTTTTTTATGCTCGGGAAAGCCTGTTGCTGAGGTTTTTAATTGAGGAGCGGTTGGTGGTTTTGTAGAACGTTCTTTGATATCTGCGACGAAGGGAGAGGTAAATGAGGGGGTATTGTTCGATGGAATAGTTGAACTTGATTCGATTTCATCCTCATCATCGGAAAGATTTACAGTAAATCTCTCACCACGAAACTCCATGTTTAGTATATGTTTGCACAAAGTACCTAGGGCGTAGTTTTGTAGTCTTTTTGTTTAGGTTGTGGGGAAATTAAGATCCGTATGCAAGGCTACTAGGATACCAAAAACGTGAGCCTCTAAGAAAAAAATAAGGTTATGCGCTAACTCATATCTGACTAGCTGCATTTCACAAACATTTATTTCGGGAAGCCATCAGACGTCGAGCGACGATTGACAACATCTCGATGGAAAACAATATCAATTGTATTGTTACATTTTGGCTCGAGGTTTATGCATGTTAATAATATATACGGACATAATTGCCAATATTATGCAGATACCTAGACAGGTATCATATATATATATCCTCAGATGAATCCAAATGTTTATCAACCATGATACGAACATTTATTATAAAGGGGAAGATTGAACTGAAGTAGATTCTGGTACTGGATTTGCCGAAAATGGAGAGATGTCTTTTAGAAGCGGAACTGCACATACGGAGATGTTATCTGATGTTTCCGTTGGATATAACTGGGTATAAAATCACATGCATTATTAGGTACTAGGTAGTTTTCAACATCATCCCCCCCTTGTCAGTTTACAGAGGTAGAGTCGAGACTAGAGAGACTGGGGTGGTGAGAGTCAGTCAGTCGTATTGTTGGAAAAACGGATAATTATTATCAGCAGCTAGTATTCTTCAAGCCAAAAATAAGGGAGAAGTGATTTATCGAATACCTAGTACTCGTAGTACTTCTTCCTTTCTTTCCTTCCTTCCTTCCTTCCCTCTCTCTCTTTCCTGCATGCGTATTCTTTCCTACATCCGTATTCTTATTTATACTTTATAATTACCTAGTACCTACCTAGTTACCAAATAAATAGACTATTTTGCCTTGTCTTATGTAAGCCTTTGCCCCCTTTAGCCCTGGTCTTGTTTCGTCTATCGTCTATTCTCATCCATCAGACCCTCCATCGTAGCTTGGAGAAGGAGATATTCTTCTACAGCTTCTATTTTCCCTGGCTCCTGGTCAGACCAATCGCGTTGCCGAGGGACCTACAGCTCACAGGACTATTTTAATTGCTTCGAAGATCCGCCATGGAACACACCACACACCACCCACCACCGCACTTATAAACTCCGAACACATACCCCCATGTCCACCAGCCAAATGTCAAGCCAAGCCCCATATGCCCAGACCAAGTCGTACCAATTGATGGAAGTTGAAGGTGGGTAGGGAAAAAGCAAAGAAATCGAAACCGAAAAGGCTTACTTATTGCTAGTACTACGGCATTTTGGACCAACTAGCGTGGGCAATCTCTCTCTCTCTCTCTTGAGTCTTGCTCTCTTACTCTCTTGCTGAGTCTCTTGCGCTCTCTCATCTCAAGTCATCAGTCAGTCAGTTAGTCAGTCACTCAGTCACTCAGTCAAGTCAGTAGTCAATCAATCCCTCCATTTATCAGTCTATATTCCGGCAACCGTTCTTTCCCAATCCAATTCCCACTTCCCTTTCCCTTTCCCTTTCCTTTCCTTGCCTTGCCTTGCCTTGCCTTTCCTTTCCCTTGCCCTTCTGTGCCTTTACCCTTCTCTTTCCCTTTCCCTTTCCCTTTCCCTTTCCCTTTGCCTTTGCCTTTGCCCTCTCCCACCACCTCCTCTTTCCCTTCCGTACCGTACTATTAAATGGCGTCTGTGAATAATGGGAAATGTCGCTTGTATTGAATTAAATCCAAAACGTAGTAATGATCAAAGTACAAGAAGTCGAAAATCCCCCTCTCTTCAATCTCCATATCTAAACACCTTTTCAACACTTTTCTTCAACCCAAACCCTTCTTCTCATTTACACGTAACAATTTATACAAGTTCAAATAATCATTCGATCCATTTCATCAATCATTTTGGTCTTTCTATCAATCACCGCCTCGAAATAATCCCATTAGATACCGATGAGTCTCAACGATCTGTTCCTCTATCAATCACTTTAAACTCAACTCGCTTCCCATCAACAACAGCCATTTTTTCATTTTTCTCACCCTCGTCTCAAAGTTGAAGCTATTCAGAAGTTCCGCAACGCTTTCGTACCACGACCGTTACCGCCAACAACAATCACGGGTGACATCCAAATCACACCAAAAATCACAAATTCGTAATTGAAAGACGTACACTTCTCCAGAGATTAGTAGATGGTGTTGATTCCACATTTAAATCCCCAAATCAAATAATTTGAGTGTATTTGTCCAAAATGTCAAATTCTCATAATGTTCGCGGGGTTTCACCACCAATGGGTTCCAACAACAGCAATTCCGATTTATCATCCCCACCAAGATCCAGTCCCGAGATAGATGACATACAAATTCGTAATGATTCCAATAGCATCACCGTCAACCCATCGAATGGCGCCGCTTCAACATCAGAAAAGCCAACCCGAAAGAAGGCAGTTAGAAAATCCAGACCAAAGGCCGGTGATGCTAGTTCGGCCACCAATACCGACGCTCCAAAACCTAAAAGAGTACGCAAACCAAGAGACCCTAATGCTCCTCCTTCTGCACGATCACGAAAGCCAAAGGCTACACCTTCCGAAAATACCAATGGGGGAGAATCATCACGACAAACAAAGATTACTGATGCTCCTGGCATGCATTTGAGCGATGTTAGCTTCAGTGCTCCTGCAACCCCACCAGTACAGAACGCTATGATTGCCAATTCGGGTCAAAGTGAGGTTATTCCCAAATCTTTCTTCAATTCCGCCCCACCCCAACCAAAACCTCAAGTTCCTCCGCCGCAACAAGCACTGCAACAAATCAGTCAACCTCAGTCACATGTGGCAATACAACAACCACAACCACAAAGTGCTGTCCGTACTAGCGGTCAAAATTATGATCCTATCAGATCTAATTATGATCCTGTTCGAGAAACTCTCGTCAGTCACCACTCGTACAATAATTCTCAAGGATCACCAATTCCACCTCAAGTCACCAATCGCGCCAGTGCATCCCCTTCCATCGCCAGTCTTGTCGACCCTCCTAATCAGCCATTGACCTCGCCGTCGGCTCATTCATTTTTAATGCATCAACAACGTCAACAAGACGGACATACTTCCTTACCTGCCTCCCCAATTGTTAACAGGTTAGGATTATCATCAATGTCTGAGACAAATAGTCCTCGGCCCTTTGCACCCACCCCAACATTAACATCACAACCAATGCCCGCCCCAACACCACCCACGGCTCCAATTGTTTTAGCGCAAAAGGAACCTCAAGTTTCTAACGGTAATTTGAATAAGAAAATCGCAACCAACGGAGTTTCAGGAATATCCACACCGAAGCCACCGGCAAAGGGCAAGGAGAAGGAGAAGGAAAAAGATATTCTTCTTACCCCACCGCCACTTCCTGGTTCGGGCCTGATGGGACTCGGAGGTAATGATGGTACGGAGACGCGTGCCCCTACAATTGTTCTTGACATTCCCTTGAATGGTGATGTAAACATATATGTCAATTTCGCTCGCACGGCCGAGGAGAAATATGGTTGGGATGCCTTACACCCCCGATTGGCAGCTCAACGTGATCGGCTCGCAAGGGTTGCAGCAGCAGGTGCAGCCTTGGAGAGAAATGGCTCCAACAAGGAGAGTGGTGATGAAATGTCACTGGATTCTGAAGGAGAGGGTAGTAATGTTGAGATGGGCGGAATGAGTGATGGGCGAGTAGGTACTGATAGCGGTACAAGAAAGACTAAAGCTGCCCCTAAGAGAAAGACTAAGGAGGATGAATACGACAAGGACGATGGCTTTGTTGATGATTCGGAGATGATTTGGGAGGAACAAGCTGCCGCTGTAAATGATGGCTTCTTCGTATATTCTGGTCCTCTCGTTCGAGAGGGTGAGAAACCAACACTCGAGAGGTATGTGCCACAAGCCGTTGATGAAATCCAATATATGACTAATTCGTTACATAGGGGTGAGGGTCCAGCAAAGAAGCCTCGAGTTCGGAAACCAAAAGCCGCCACTGGCGAGAAAGCCACCACAAGCCGTGTTAGTACGGGTGGTAAAGCTGCTGCTACATCAAGCGGAGCTGGTTCTCGTGGTGGAAACACAGCAGCACGTAAAGCTCGTATCACGAAAGCTGATCGTGCACGCATGGAGCAAGAGAAACTTGAGCGAGAGCAGATGGGTTCCATGGCTGGTATGCCCGGAGGATACAATACCATACAACTTGCACCGAGTTTGGGTGGAACACCCATGGTTTTTAATCAGTAAGGTCAATCAATCAATGGGATGGGTGGCATTTGGCTGGGATCAATGGACGAGCATATATTTTTTGTAGAGTTTTTTGTTCTTGAAAACATCACCTCCTTGTATTGGTGGAAATGGTTAACTTACCAAGGCGTTGGGGAGGGCGGATCGAAATGCATATGGAGTATTGGGTTGGGGTTTCAATCCACGCGCATACAATCCTGGTTGTACATTAGACTGCCTATCTTTGCATGAGTAAACAGTTCTATACCTTTTAACTGTACGATTATATTGCAGAACAAGAATTTCAGATGTTATAATATTCATTTTGCTATGCACTTGAGATCTGACGGGATGTCGATTTGTTTTTGGTAACCTGGAGAGCTTAGGCGGGCAAACTAAAGCGGCAAGCATATAATATGTAGGTATGTAGGTACTCACTTCACACCTACTATATGAAGCCAAAGATACAAGTCAATGTCATGGGATATATGAAGATGAGTTTACCTATAAAGATGGGGATAGATCTCAGCATTGAATTTACTTCTACATTCAACTGCTAGACCAGTATCCATAACACTATTGCTAGGCACTACCAAATGAACCAAGCAGATCCCATTATCAGTCAATTTATCAATCGATAGCAAAAATACCCCTCGCTAAAAGCGGCCAGCACCGAGCATCGGTTTCAACAATATGATATGATTGCATCACAATCCCCAAGTAAAATAAACACAGGCACGAAAAAGTATTTCCCGCCCACATGAATCCCTGTTGATACCTAGTAGTGATAGCTCTTTTTGTTCTCCTCGAACAGACTCCAGCTTTCTATTCCGCAATTCACATTCGCCATTGTTATTGTCACTGTCACTGTCACTGTCATATACATCTAACTTCCCATCCATCCACGCACGCAGTCTTCCTGCGCCACACACCTCCTCAGCATGGCCTCAACCACGGCAGCCGCCCAGGAAAAACCTAAACAGAGACCCTCTGCGCTGCGCAGCATCATCGCAGGGAGCACCGCCGGCGCCGTCGAAATCGCCATCACGTACCCGTTTGAATTTGCAAAGACCCGGACGCAGCTGAATAGAAGATTGCCCGAGAGTGGGAAACTTCCATGGCCGAAATTTGGGAGCGCGTGGTATGCGGGGTGTACGACGTTGATTATTGGGAATTCGTTGAAGGCGGGGATTAGTATGTTTTTTTCTTTTGGCTGTCTTTGGGATCTTGGAATTGGGATCGGGATTGGGATTTGCTTTGGATGGTTGGAGAATGAGAGGGAGGGGGATTGATAATGTGGGAGAGGTGTGGGTTTGAATGAATTAATGAATGCTAATCTCAATCGCAAATAGGATTCGTCGCATTCGATCAATATAAAGCACTACTCCAAAACGCCGATGGAAAGATTTCCGGGCCCAGAACTGTAATTGCTGGATTTGGAGCTGGTGTTACGGAGAGTTTATTAGCAGTCACGCCTTTCGAGAGTATCAAAACTACTTTGTAATCCCCCTCTCCTCCCAAACAAAATAAAATCTCACACCCCCCAGAATCGACGACCGCAAATCCGCCAAACCCCGTCTTCGAGGCTTTCTCCACGCCGTCCCCATCATCGCCCGCGAAAGAGGCCTGCGCGGATTCTTCCAAGGCTTCGTCCCCACCACCGCCCGTCAATCTGCCAATTCCGCTGTCCGCTTCGGCTCCTACACTTCGCTGCGTCAGCTCGCACAATCCTATACCGCGCCCGGGGAAAAACTGGGCGCTTTGTCTACCTTTGGAATCGGGGGATTGGCAGGTATCATCACGGTTTATGTGACGCAGCCGCTTGATACGGTGAAGACGCGCATGCAGAGTATAGAGGCGAGAACGCTGTACAAGAATAGTTTCCACTGCGCGAGCTTGATTGCGAAGAACGAGGGCCTGTTTACGTTTTGGAGTGGGGCTTTGCCGAGATTGGGCAGGTTGATTTTGAGTGGTGGGATCGTGTTTACGATGTATGAACAGAGTATTGAGTTGATGGGGAGAGTGGATCCGAATGGTAGATATATTTAGGGGAAGGCATTGTGAAGGGGAGGGAAAGGAAAGATGCAATATTTGGGGCACACAGTGCAGAATCGACAGGCCTCGTAGAATTCCGTGATATACCTCGAGGGTACCAGCTTTGCAGTGGAATGATAGCTTGCAGGTTTGGATATCTGGGGTTGTAGTCTCGGTAGGAGGAATGGAGGGATGAGCTGTGTGCTTTGTATGTGTACTTACTGTCCAGAGCAGGAGTTGCGATTGCTCTTCCCTTACTCTTGGGCACATGGAAATGAAGATGGCAAGGAAAACAGGAAAGAAAGAGCTTGGTAGCTAGCTAGAGATTCAGAGTCGCAAGGCTCGAGTAAGTATCCTTCAATGAATGTATTATGATTCCCCAATGCATTTACAACCCCTCTGTTTACCGAGTGATACAAGCATCTATGCAATCTTCTCTTCATCCTTTCATTTCTAGACATTTTTTACTCATCAAACTCATGAATCAATCAAACTTACTCAACGCCTGGTATTTACCAAAATCCATTCCATTCCCTACCTATTTATAAATACAACCTAATTTTCCCCTTTTTGTTTCTTTCTTTCTCCCTTTCATCATTGTCACATGTGTAATGTAATATAATGCAATGCAATGTAAACCTCTCATTGGAATCGCAAAGCTCCCTTCCATCTGTTCACCTGCTGTTGAAACCAACTCCTGTTAGGGGCCTCTTCGAGCTCTTTGACTAGATCGTCGTAGTATGTTGGGTTGCTGGCGGGTTTGAGGGTTTTGCTTGTGAGGGGGTACTAGATTGAGAGGGGGGTGTTAGTTGGGGGTTTTCTGTTGTTTGGCTTCTTCCTCGTTTTCTTTATTTTTGCTTTTCGGTGGGAAATAAAATAGAATGTAGAGCATCCTCTGTCGTGCCTCTCCTCGAATCCCGATAATGAAATAGAGTAAATCAAATAAAATAAAATCAAACATACCTTTCCCAAATACCGATTCTCCACCAAACTATACAGTGCGTTTACCTGACCGAGCTCTTTCTTTTCGTTGAAGTTTCCAGCGGCAGATATGCGCTCGAGGCGGCGACGGATGGCGTCTTGGAATTGGGCCTCGGGACGGAGGGCATCTTTGGGCCAGCGGGAGAGGGCGCGGAGGTAGTGGCGGGTGGCGGGCTGGAGGAGGGAGGGGGTGTTAGTTGGGTTGTTTGGGTTGGGGTGGGAGGGGGGAGGGGAGACGAGGGAAGAGGTAGGAGGAGGGGAACAGGAAGGAAGAGGGGAGAACAAGACAGGGAGGCGTTGAGGATAATGAGGATATAGATTATGCAGAGTCAGAGGTTCAAATATTCCTCATTGCATAATTACTCTATCCCATGACATGAAGATCTAGACTTCTAGCCCCAGCGAGCAACATCTCAATGTAACTCGCCCCCAACACAAGTTCAAGGATTTTGATTTCCTAAACACCAGCACCAACCACCACCACCATCAAAGACCAAAACAAAAGTTAAAAAGTTAACGAAAGCCCAAACTTACCGATTGCGACATAATGTTTTCAATAAATGAAATCCTCTCGTGCAAACTATTCACACAGAAGGAATTGACCGGGAAGGTTTTGGAAGTCGTTGAATTGGAGGGGGAGAAATAAAACGGATTTTCAATGCAGATTATATTATGGATGTAATGGATAGATACCTAGCTACTGGATATGTGGGTGGTAGGTACAGTATGCGGTCATGACTTTGGGAGAATGCTGAAATGGAATGGAATGAATGATGCTTCTAGGGCGAGCTAGAGCCTAGAGAGGAATGAGAGATGGTGAGTTTTACCTAGTTGGGTGGGTGCATGCTGTTATGCGCGAGATGCGGTGCGAGATTAGAGATTGTTAACTAACGGGTGGTGCGGTGCTGCTATATTTGGATGTTAGAGATTTGGGGGGGGTGTGGGATAGTTGGTATGGGCGGATGGGATGGGTGTGTGGTTAGTAAGTAGATAGCAGATATGGGAGAAGTGATTGATGCGAGAATTGAGTGCAGGTGTGCAGGTGATTTGGGGGGCATGATTTGTAAGAGATCATATTGAGGCACGGGATCAGAGATGGATATACGGAGTATGTGATTTGAGTTGGGAATCTCATCTCGGAAGGAATGAATGAAGGAATGATATGTACCATCTATATATATCCATAAACAGAGTAGTTGTAATAATAATTATAAAACATATACTCGCAGACGACCGTATATACATTTACTAAATATTTCCATATACTTCTATTCTAAACTTATGATAATAAATCCCATTGTCTATCCCCTTATTAATCACACAAACCCTTCACCAGTCCTTGTTCCTTACTGCGCCTTTTCAAGGTTTCCATATAAAATACCAATGATTTCTAGCGAATGAATGTGTGGCGCTACAGACTTAATTACTATGTTATTATACTAAATAAGAGTGAGTACCCGTGGACCACCTAGCAATATTGTAACCCATCTCATATCTCAAACAAAGCCGAAAGGACCATCCTTCTCCACGACCTTCTACTTCTACTCGTACTTCTTCTTCCTTTAATCTCCTGACGCTTCACACAAACTACATTTTCCTTTTCTTCCTTTCACCTACTTCACGACCTACGTCTTTTCCCTTCCAACCCTTTACATTCATTCGCTCACAACTCGAGTTTGGTTCCTTGGTCTTTTTTCTTTTCTGTCTTATTCGAATACCCAAATCAATTTTAAGATGAGTTCGCAACGATATGAGAGGGTGCGTAATCCTCACCTAATCCGCGCCACGATTCGTGTAGTGGATGCTTTGGTTATAATTCAAAAAGAGAATACATACTAATACATTCTACATAGGTATCTGCGAACGATGAAGATACCCCTCCGACACCTACATCCCCTCCGCCATCCTTCCGATCGCGAGGCTCCTCTCCTTCTTCACGACATCACGTAGCGCCCGTCGACCAAAATCTAGCGGATACTTTTGATGATGGATCTGATGATGAGGATAACGATGGAGATGATAGACAACGATTAATGCGTGGAAATCCTTCTTCGTCAACGGAGAGATTGAATGAGACGACGAGCGATGATCGACCAACTACTCAGAGAACAGTAACCGTCGTGCCGACATTTGTACCGCCAACAGGTGGAAGGGTTTATGGCGGTGGTTCGGGATCTGATGGTGTTTTTGCGAATCTAAGTGCTAAGCCTGAGAGAGGCGAGAAACAAGAAGAACATCCTCCTGTATGTATACATGTCATTGTGTTGTGAACTTGTACTAACGAAATACAGACGTACGAACAAGCAGCCGCAGATGCCGCACCACCGTACTGGGAAACCACCATTCTCGCTCCCGGACTTGGTGGACTAGATGAAGTATACGTCGAGGGTCTTCCAGTTGGCTCTTTATTCTCTTTTATCTGGAACGCCATGATATCCATGTCTTTCCAACTCGTTGGTTTTCTCCTCACATATCTATTACATACCACTCACGCCGCCAAAAATGGATCCCGTGCCGGTCTCGGAATTACGCTTATTCAATATGGTTTCTATATGAAAGGAACAAATAATGTCGTTACGCCACCTTCAGGGGGAAATGATGCATCATATGCTCAACCTCCCGATCCAAACTCTCATGACTTCGACCCCGATAAGGTTAATGCGGCTGCTACTGCAGGAATGGATTCGGGAAGTGGAGGAATTGGTGATATCGCTAGTAATGAATGGTTTGCGTATGCATTGATGATTGTTGGATGGTTCATCTTGATTAGAGCGTTTAGCGATTTCATCAGAGCGAGGAGACATGAGCAATTGGTGTTACAAAGTCCGGATCGTGGACTACCAGTTCCTATTATTGCGACTGGAGAGGAGAGCGAGACTATTGTTTAGGGATGGATAAATGGATAGGGTTGAATGGGGATATGGACAACTGGAATGATAGGGAAGATATTCTTCACACGTAAAGTAAAGCATAGAAGCTTACCCGGAGTTTAAATGGAAAGGCTAGGCTAGGATGGATTCAAGAGATTATGGATGGGAGATAGGGAAGGGATCACTTTAAAAAAGAATTCCTGGCAGGGTTACTACAACTTTTTTTTTACTTTTTTTAAATATCATCTGGTTGGACAAGCGGGCGTTAGATAATCTCATTCTCCCTTTTCTTTGTCTTGTATTGTGGTATGGTTTTTTTGCTACTGCTTGCTTGTATCGATCGATATACTGGTGTAGGCTGGCTTGCTGAGGAGTGTGAAGAAGATTGAGGAGTAGATGATGTATTAAGTTGAGATATATTAATGAATATGTGGGATTTGTATACAATTACAATTACAATTGCAATTATCAATTTTCAATTTTCAAATGTTCAAATGTTCAAATTCAAAGATCTAAAGATTCCAAGCTGTGATTAAGTAAGTATCGATCATGTACCTGTGTATACTTGAGTATACCTATATACACATATTATACACATCCACATACACCTTGAAAGTTGAAAGTTGAAAGTTGAGACTCTCGTTCCAATTCCGTATTCAAATCCAAAATACATATTCAAATCCGTATTCAACTCCAATTCCAACTCCAGATCCATATTCAAATCCAAATCCATATTCAACTCCATATTCAATTCCAACTCCAGATCCATACGAGTATTCAAATCCGTATTCAAATCCATATTCAATTCCAATTACCAAAATACCAAAATCTTTCACCGGGTACTAGATAACATTTATCTGACTTTCACACACACACACACAACACACACACACACACACACACACACACTCACTCACTCACTCACTCACTCACTCACTCTCACACAACACTCACTCACTCACTCACTCACACACACACACTCACTCACTCACTCACCAGACAACCCGGAAACTAATCACCTGCACCTCATGATAAATTCTTGCCGAATCGAGGAACCATAGATACCTACTAGGTAGATACGATGTCTACAAGGCTCACCGGAGATTTAGATTTTGCGGATTTTCACTCAATACCTAGAGAGATATTCTTGAAGCTAACCGGGACTTGAGCCAAAGAAACAAAAAAATAGTGACAGCACAACATACTCCTCCCAACCATTGTGACTTCACAGTGCGTTTTCAAATGCATATCTAAATCAACCATAAATATATCATTCCGAATTATCGTTTCTCATACCAATCCTAGTCAATACTAATCCTAACCATAACTAATAGCCTTATTCGAGGCTCAAAAACAAGAGCAACAGGATATCATTTTTGCCTTCATCTATTTTCTCATCTCTCTCTTCTCACTTGTAATGAGAAACACACAATGAATCTTTCTCATAGCTTTCTATTACTCCCAACACCAAACACTCTTTTTTTGTCCCTCCCATGCCACAATTTCGGAATTAATCCTTCGCTCCAAACTCCATAATATAGTAAATCTAACAGTAACAATTAATCCAATAATGTGTGCTCTTCTGCTGCCTGTAGTATGCGTATCGATCAGGTTCTTCGGTGTTTTACTGGTAGCATTGTCGGTATATTCATATCTTTTCGTGTTGTAGGGTCGTAGTATTGTTCATCATTTCGGTGTAGGTCTCCTCAGCATCCTTAACCAGCATATACAAATCGTTCCAAATGGAGGCCGAAACTCCTACTTTGTCCCTCTTCGATAGGTGACAATGGCTCATCCTCTCCCTCGCTGTCTGGTATGATCATATCCTCACTACCCTTTGAATTCAAAGCAGCCTCCTCAATCGCATCAGCTGGGGGCAATGGAATGGATGCCGGTTTAACGTCTGCCAGTTTTGATTTGCCGTTTTTGCTGTTTTCGGGAGAAGAGAGACCGGTTGTCCCACGAAGAAAGGCAATGGGACCAGCAGCAAGCATAGGAGTCATTGGTGGGGTTGGTGGTAAGTTGAAGCGGTTGTATGCGGCAGCACCTAATCGCTGGAGAGGCGTGAGAACAGATCTAGTAGCGGTGGCGAGGGGTTTCTTTGCAGCTGCAGTGGTTAACTTTGTTGAAACAGGAATCTTCGATTGGAACTGAGCCGAAGAGGAAGGTGGAGTTGGAAGACCTTGGTTGAAAACGGTCTTTGGCGTTCTCAGAGTCGAAGCATCAAAATAATACCTGCTTTTCAGACTTGAAAACGGGGTGGAAGATTCAGGGATCGGAGATGGAGGTTGCTCACATGAATTCCTACTGGATGTCGAAGATTCGAGGCTAGGGACCGTATCCTGGGAGTCTTCAGTCCGATCGTGCTCGGTTAACGTACTTGTTCTTTGCTGTGAGCCAAGAGTAGATTTGAATGAAGCCTCTCTGAAGATTTCGATCTTAGGCTGCTTTTTCGTCAAGTAATAATCGACATCTGGAATGCTCATCATCGCTTCCTCAATGGAGTCATCCGAGAAGATGGTAATATCTTCCTTCTGTTTATTATTTTTCTTGGAGACCTTGCTAACACTTGGACTATCATCCTCAAATCCATCTGCAAAGAAACGGCTTCGACCAAGTTCCACTTTTTGGCCAGTTCCTGGTGTTTGGAGAATGGAGTCATCTTCACATAGACGAGCACGCTTTTGTGGGCGAGACTCTGTGGGCGAAGACACTCTTCTTCCAGTCGAAACGGATCTTTGAGAAGTGGGGTGAGGAGGTAATTGAGGTTCGAGATCGGTGGTAGCTCGTTGCAAATGAGGGCGGACTGGTTCAGCAACCCATGAGCTAGGGTTGCGAGAAAGAACCTCCTGTTGACTACGAGAATGTGTAAAGGAATTGATATCCAGTTCCGCAAGAGGAGTCCGCTTGGCTTTAAAATATGTCTCGATTGAAACACCCTTCTTGAGATCGCTTGTGGATACAGATCTCTTCGAAGCCATAAAAGGATTTGCCATCTTGCTTCTGCGCCCAATGACAATAGGTTGCTTGGTGATAGGATTCAAATCGCCTTTCGCAACTCCTTGGGCAATTTCTGGTAAAACGTCGTGCCCAATAAATTGGGTTTGATCTTCCGTAAGTGGAAGATCAGGTTGGGTATGGAGCACTAAGGTGAGAGATTGGGGACAGAAAACTCTTTGATGTAAAAAGGTGAATTCGGCTTGATAAAAAGATTCCAGGTAATTTTTCGGCACGTGAAATTTTCCGTCAAATTGAATCATACGCAGAACTTTTTCGATCGTCTTATGCTTCCGAACCAGCCGATAGGCAGTCTTTAGCCCCATATTGCTCATACTAGGCAAATAATCGCAGCCACTTAGAATTGCCATTCTTCGAAATTCGGCGTCAGACCAGCCCGTCAGGTTTACATCTTTGCAAGCACAGAAATCGGCCTTGTTGACCTCGATACAATTTCCATACTGGTCCAACTTGGTAAGAAGACATTTAGCACCGAAGACTAGAAGATCAGAGTCCTCGGATAATATTCCATCGATTATGCCTTTTCGCTCCAGGTAGACCATTTGAGCATCGGCTTCATATGGAGCTACAACATACTGTACCCCCATCTCTTTCAACTCATCAATAACATGGCGGGCCATCTCGGGAGTCACATCGACTGCCTTTTGGAATTCCAGGTACGCTTGGGAAGTCTTTCCGGCATTTAATAACTCTTGCCCAAGTCGTTTGCTATCCTTCCGACGCTTTTCTCTGTCCTTTTCTGTCGCAGCTTTACTTGGCAAGTAATCGCCATCGAATATCAAGTAAGGAGTGACGCCGAAATGGAGCAGCATTCGTACCCGGTGCATACAATACTCAACATATCTGCTTTTTGGGTTAGTCATTTCTTCCTAGGTTTGTCTCGGTCTCCATACTTTCTTGTTGGCTTTCCCATAGCAAGATCCATAGCACATGATACAGTTCCACGATGAAGCCAGCCATAAGCGTCCACCCCGAGGGTTTTGCCATCGAACTTCTTCAAATTACATGGCTTTTGTATGGACTTGAGCAAAGGGAGAAGACCTATAAGTGGTTAACATAAGAAAACTTGTAGAAATTATCAATGAATCATATACATACCATTGATCCCCATGTTGACGATAACGTTAGTAACACAAAACAAATGGATCAATAGAGGAAGATTCGAGGAATCATTAGACCATTAACCATGAATTGGATGTCGGAGGGTGGCGAGCAAAGGATGAAACGAATGTATAAGTCAAGACATGAATAAGGGGAAGAGGATACTATTACTTATAAGTGTTCAATGGTCGTTGAAGTTGTCGTAGGTTGTTGTGAAGATGTCGATAAGACGTCGATACCAAAGTTCGAAGTCTAAAATGACCATCCACTTAAACCTGCATGATAGAAAGAACGCGTATGGAAGGCGCGTCGAACACCAAGGAACTTCCTTTGCCTTCACTACGGCAACCATGAAATTGATTGGCGGCGCACCCTTTATTTTGCAGGCTCGCAGGTAAGTCTGTGACCTCATATCCCTGCTAGCTTAGAAATTATCAAGCGGGGAATTTTTGCGATAAAGATTCCGATATGGAAAAAAAGTTCAAGAACCGAGTATCGACAACTACATATACCTGCAGACCATCAAAAATTCCATTTTAATATACTTCGATCAATCAATTGCAACCTTCACGATGCCAAAAAGTCTCAAGAAAACATCGAAGCATATCTCGAAGAAGAGAGGAGGTGAAGTTACAGCTTTACACGAAGGATCTCGGGATTCTATGAGTTTGAGAAGAGCAGGAGGAAGAGATGATAAATTAGAAAGAATGGCTGCTGAGAGAAAGAGACACAATCGTCCCATATGTATGTGCTTCATCCGATGTGTGCAAGCTTCAATTCAACTAACATATATCATAGTGGAGCGAGCTCTTTATTTCCAAAATGCCATAAAAGAAAATGGAGTGAAGCCACTCGAGCTCGATGCGATTCATAGTCTCATAAAAACGTAATGCGGTCCCTAAACAACCATCCTTCAACGCTTTTCGTCTAACCACAATATATCCAGTTTCGTACACCAGAACGATGAAGAGCTTAATGCTATAAAGAAAGAGCGTCGTCCTGGACGACCTGCGAGTACAAGGGAGGACCTCTTGAAAATCAAAATCGCAGCCGACGAGAAAGAATACGAAAATGGATTCTGTTCGTCAATACTCTACCCGAGGGGCTTTGAAGTCAACGACTAACAATATACAGATCTACCAGACCTCACTGATTCGGATAATGTAATGGCTTTTGCGCTGTGGGAAAAATCCACCTGGTCATATCTTAACACCTTGAAATGGGTGCGCTTGTCGAGCAGTGGACATATTCAAGAGACTAAATTCCCACCCAAAGGATCTTCATGATTGAGTTAAGCAGAACTGGCGGCGTTAGTGGAGTTTATATCAATACCCAAAATTGCGGGAGCAAATTGCGGATGATATGGTTTGGACGATATTGTTGTTATTTGTGCTATGGAGTTTGCATATTTGCATGTTTGAAACTTTGAACACAGTTGAGATATTCAACAAATCTACAAATAACGAACTTAAAATAATAAAATACATTTCTAGCACATAGGGAGTAGTAACTAACACCTAAAAAAGCCAATCAAATTAATTCTCTGTCTGAAAGTACATTCGTGAAAACAGCCTATGAAATCATCTCAAATTTACAAGATCCACCTTTTTTTCCGTGCTCAAAAAAAGTTCCATCAGAGGCGAGCTCGAGATATCAAATTGTAAAATCTTCTAAACCCCAATTTTACATCACATCAACCTCAAAAACTCAATTCGAAACCAAAGTATAAACAAATTCACCATGCTTTCCCTCCGTACTCTTACCCGCTCAGCACCACGAGTTGCTCGCGGTCTCACCAACACCGCCATCAAAACCGCAACCCGACCCTCCCTCCTCCAAACCGCTTTCCCCGCTTCAAGACTCCAATGCGCATCTGCATTTTCCACCTCGAGCATCAGAGCCAAGTCTGCTGCTCCAGAAAGCGATGCTGAACTGGCCGAGAAGCTCGCTAGCGAGATCCAAATGGAGGAGGAGATGAAAGAGCATGAGGAACTTCCTACAAGTGTGAAGGATTATATGGAGAATGGTCCTTTTGAGATTCTTGATACACCTGGACAGGAAGAGGTTATTTTGACTAGAAGCTTTGGTGATGAGAAGTACGTTATTTCTTTGCTTTTTCTTACGAGTAAATCTCTTTTATCTACCTATTTCCTTTGAATCTTCTTCTTCTTCCCGTCTTCACAGCCCTCAAGAAATAAAGAACCCCCAAAACTAACCTCCACCTCACCCACAGAATCCGCGTCTCCTTCTCCATCGCCGACCTCAACACCTACGACCCCGACTCCGACGAATTCCAAGACCACGCCATGTCCGACGAAGACCCCAACCTCGACCCCGCCGACCCCTCCGAGCTGGACCCTGAAAACCCCTCCGACGCCGAAGGCGAGCCCCAAGGCTTCCCCGCCCGCGTAAACATCATTGTCGAGAAGAAGGGCAAAGGTGCGCTCGCCATTGAAACCGTCGCCGAGGGTGGCATGATCGTCGTCGATAACGTATACTACTATGCGGACGCCGCGCACGCCTATGCAAAGACTACCGAGGCTGTCCACCAACGTCAAGATATGTATGTCGGTCCTCCTTACGCAAACTTGGACGAGGATTTACAGGTGTTGATGGAGAGATATTTGGATGAGCGAGGAATCAACCAGGCATTGGCGATTTTCGTGCCCGATTACATTGATATGAAGGAACAGAAGGAGTACTTGAGATGGTTGAAGAATGTTAAGGGATTCGTTGAGGCTTAAGTATCATTCATTAACGCTCAGAATCACTGATCCTTACCCATTCCCTTTTCCCCCGTACGAAAAAAAAAGCGTTTCTATTTTGGCTTTCCCTTCAATGTTGTTTTCATACCCTTTCCACTCTGCTGGCACCATCATACCTATAAGCTAGGTACACCTGTATACTATCAGATAGCAAGACTGTCTACACTACGTACGATATGACAGATACGAATGCTATGTAATGAATTTCAAGAGAGATACTTGATGATTATGCCTTTTTCTTCGCTCAATTCGTGAACTGTGATTGTGCTGTTTGAATTTCATTGCTTTGTTATACGCACCAGTCTTGTGCTTCTCGTACTCACTCTGCTTTATTCCAAGTGATATTTTAAGCTAGAGTACTTTCTTAAGCTTCAAATGAGTGAAGCATACAGGTAGTATAACAAGTATCAGCATCAGCAAGCACCAGATATAAACGTCATGAATCATACGACGCAACAGAAAGATACAATTTTTTACGCTTTTTATTTCGAAATACAAAGTAACATCGCTAATTCTCAATTCATTGATTCGCCACATCTTATTTGATCCCATCCATCAGACTTTATTTCTGGTCTTGTTCTCAACCTCAATCTTGTGGTTCTTGTTTTTATCTGCTAGATAGTGACCTAGCTCAGTCACCTACGCCCTGCCCTATCCGATCATACACTACCCACCCCTATGTACTCCCCGAATCCATTGCAAGCAAGTAAGCGACCAGCAACCAACCAAACAAAATTCCTTTCCATTCGATTCCCACCAAAACATAGATAGATCGACCGACCGGCTTGCGGAAAGACAAGGCAAGCAAGAGGAGCAAAAAACAAATATGATAACCCCGTCACGCCATGATCGATAAAATGGACGAAGACAGATAGTTAAAGTGGAAGAAAAAATATGCACCGTGTTCTTGTACCTATTCTTCCCGTGTCGTAAAAGGTATTCAGGTCGAGGAAATTGCAATAGGTGTTTAGAGAATAAAGAAAACATCCAGTGTCGAGGGGACCAAGATAAGCCAGCACAAACGCCTAATGATGCAGAGAGAAGCTTTGATCACTGTACAAAAGACATTTAAGGTCTAGAAACTGGTAGAGGGGAACCCTGAAGACCATCGCTCAAAGATGGAAGGTATAACAAAATCTTCTGGCATACTTGAAAATCGTTGTTGCTCTCGCTCCTTGATCTTTGAAATTTCTTGGCCATCTACCAAGACTAATAAGTCATAGGTAGCAAAGAAGCGACCAAAGACTGAACAATGTGCGATCTAGAAGTTTGTGCTCCAAGACCACGAACCATTAAATAGATTTTCGGCCGTATCTAAAAGCAGGATGATCCGACGTTTATTGCAATAGGATGTCTTGTCCATAATTTCAACCTTCAACTTTTGAACTGCAAGTTCCTGAACCGGTTTCTCAAACATTTCTGACAAATTTTCGACGGCCATTTCGAGATCTCTTTGGTTATTTTCGAACAGCTCTGTAAGATTGTTGCGCTGAAGATAGAAGGCAAATGCGTAGGTCCATTTAAGAGTTTGACGGCAAGTTTGTAAGGCTTGACTAGCCGTGTTAAGGTACTGAACTTCGATCCAAGATAATCCCGAGGCAGTTTGAAGTTGAATCATCTTCTTCTCGGTCTTATGGTAAATATCCTTGTCCAACTTTGCCGACTGTTCATGATTTGCATATCGATTGTAGTAATGCAAATAACGTTCTAGGGACTTTCGAGAGTTGGCCTGAGCATCTCTAGCTTCAGAGCCACTCTTCTCTTCAAATCTATTGCAATTGTACCAGCTTGTACCGTGCTCCGACCATAATCCCATACACATCCAACAAAACTCGTGTTTGCACTTTCGACATGTCATATGGTTGCAACCTCCGTTCTTCTCGATAGTAGAATTACATTCTGGACATTCTTTTGTGTTGGCAGAAATCCAGTTGGCAGTTTCTGAATCATCCGCGCACTTCTTCAACCATTTCTTGACCAGTGTACAAGGTGCAGGTTGATGGTCTGCTAAGATACAACCAAAACAGAAACGATGCTTGCAATCACATACGACTGTTGGGACAACCTTATCGAGATCTTTCTTCTTGATGCCGCATTCGATAGCATTTTGACAATCTGGAGCGGGACACCATTTCAAGAATTCTTTATCCTCGACGTATGTTCTGGTAAGTAGTTCGTGATATCGTGATTTTAAATCTGCAGCGACAAGGAGATCTAGAGAGTGGCTATCCATAATTCTTCGGCATCCATCATGTGGACACTGAATTCGAGCTGCCTCTCCCTCCTCCTTGATCTTTTGAATCAAGTATTGATTGTAGCAGTTGACGCAGTATCTGTGCCCACATTTCATGGCAAATGATTGTAAGCCGGGTTCGTCCTCACAACAGATATCGCAAACAAAATCCGGTATAACCTCAAGTTTGGGTGGCCCAGATTCACTCGACACCAAGCCAGCATCATCAAGAACTTTTTTCGGGCGATCCATGTAATCTTCAATCAAACGTTCCTTGTTCCATCTGAAATGCCTCAAGAGAATAGCTGCGTCTTCTTTTCGAATGTCGAGTATCATGTTAACTTCGTTGATAAGTTCATCCTGTTGACCTTGAACATCCTCGGGATGATGAACCTTATAGTTGATGTCGAACTTCGACTTCTTCTTCTGCGAATTATCATCTTTGAAACTGATGTCTGGTGCTGATTCTTCGAAACCGAACTCTAGATAGCATTAAAGATATCAGCAATTGTATCAAGGTGGGGGAAGTGATTGTGAGGGCTTCAAGAAAATATACCGTTACCATCTTCAGTCTCCTCCTCATTCTCACTCTCATCCATAAGAACGTCATCGTCACTTGATGCTCCAGACATGAAGTCGTCCTCGGAATCCATACTGATACTGTTGCTGTTGGTTTGTGGCGTGGGAGGCGTTATAGGTTTTGCAGAAGATGCTAAAGTTGCTGCTGCTGAGGCGATCCGTTTGTTGGTTCGAGTCTCGTCCTTGTCGTCGTGTGATATCGCCTCAGCCGCCTTTCTCTTTTTAGATTGGGAAGAAATGGTGACTGTGAATGGGTCCTTGGCTCGTCAAAGCCGACGAGGTCCTAGGTACACAAGGCTACCGAAGAAAAGTGATCTCGGTGTGGATGACCCTCAAAAGCAAGCAACGAGTCAGGAGTGGCGTGTGATTGTTTACTGTATGTAGGTGACCTGATGATTAACGAGAGAAATGTTGAAGGATTCGCTGAGCCCTTCTCACGTTGTTTGGTGGAAGAAGGAAGAGGAAGAGATGTTGTAAGTAAAAGTAGAGATGACCTGAACAGGTGAGAAGAATTAGGTTGGTAAGAAAGTGTCTAAAAGTGTAGGTTGCAATAAACTTTTAGACTTAATAAACCTTAGAAGATCGGGAACAAACTAAATAGTATGTAAGAAGTTTGATTTAGGGTCGGAGTGGGCTCTGCTTTATTGTTTGTCTGACTAAGTGTTATAAATCCATGTTACAAGTACTGCACGTACTGCCACTGTTACTGTCTCTTGAAAAGGATCTTGGATCTTGACTCTTGAAGTTCAGTTGTTGGCCGTTATCTAATCAATACTTATTATACTACTAGTAGGCAGCGGAAGGCAAGGCAAGGCACGGCAAGGCAACTACGGCGAGGCGCTTACCCTATTTACTACTAGCGTATTTTAGGAGCGGACTCGGCGCCCGATATTAACCGATCGATTGATATCTCGACTCATCTCGTACGGAGTTCCCTCACAGTTTCTTTCGAATCCTTCTATGAGTGAATGTTGCTTCTTAGGAAGTCAAACAGCCGTTTCAATATCCCTTAGAAATACGATAAAAATGGTGAAAGGAATAGCCTGCAATACAGCATCTATGGAAGTCCATACCTTTCAAGGTATAGCTAGTAGTTATGAGCCAAGCATTCCTCTGTCGGGTCCTCACATCTTAGAGGTATTCATCGTTTGATCCGCCATACCTAAGTTTCCGTTCAAATGTTATGGCGAACCATATTATATCCTCAGTTCTCTATACACATACCGGGTTTGAACAATGGGGGAATCGGGCATCGGATTTCAAATTGCCATTGTAGGTCGGAGGCCTCAAAATCCTACTGGTTTAGCCAATCAATGCCATTCAGCGTACGTCATCTCATTCAATCTATACCAAAACAGTTCAACTTCAGCATATGTATACGTACAATTATAAGTATAAAGAATCAAAGTTGAAGCCGTTTTTGCCATCTCTCTCTTTACCCTTTTTTCTTGTTACAGTTCTCTTCTTCAACATTATAATACAACTCGTTACCATGGCCGCCGAGCACCAAATCCCCATCCTGATCATAGGCGGCGGTATTGTAGGTCTATCGGCTTCTCTCTTTCTCTCCCAACACGGAATACAATCTCTCCTCATTGAGCGTCACTCTGGAACATCCATACACCCACGAGCTCGATCCGTCAATGCTCGGACCATGGAACTATTCCGCGGTCTCGGGATGGACGATCTTGTTCGAGAAGCCGGTGTCTCAATGAAAGCAACTATGGGTATTCACAAAGGAAAATCGCTCAAGGAAGTAATAGAAGCTAAGAAACCAATCGATAGTCCTAGGAAAATTCCTTTGGCTGGTTTGATGGATCCGATTAGTCCGGTGCATGGAACGTTTGTAACGCAGGATATGCTTGAACCAGTTTTGGTGGATGTGGCAAGGGAACGAGGGGGTGATTTGAGATTCTATACGGAATGTATCAGTATTCAACAAGACAGTGATAGTGTTACGGCCACACTCAAAGACCGAGAAACTGGCGCTGTCTCCTCAGTTCGTGCAGAGTACCTTATCGCCGCCGATGGGGCAGGAAGCCCTATCCGAAATCGACTCAACGTCCCAACATCTGGACAAGGTACGATAGGGTATTTAATCAACATACTATTCCACGCCGATCTCAAATCCCTGGTACACAAACGAGAATTTTCCATTTGTGTGATCGAACGTTCAGATATTAACGGGGCATTCATATCCATCAATAATGACGACCGTTGGGTGTTCCATCTCGCTTATGACCCCTCCAAAGGCGAGCAAGCTTCAGACTTCACTCCCGAGAGATGTATAGAGTTATTACGCATTGCAATAGGAATACCCGATCTTGAAATAGATGTCAAAAGCATACTGCCTTGGGAACCATCTGTACGAGTAGCAAATCAACTACAACATGGACGTATCTTTCTCGCTGGCGATGCTGCTCATCAGATGCCTCCATGGGGAGGTCAGGGTGCAAACTCTGGTATTACAGACGTTCATAATCTTGCTTGGAAACTCGCACTTGTACTTCAAGAACAAGCGAGCAAGAGACTGTTAGAAACATACAATGCAGAACGACAACCCGTAGGCAAAACAGCAGCAGTGGTATCAGCAAGTGGTAGCGACAAGCGGGGAATGGTCTCGCTAAACCTTCGGGATCCAGCTGTTATAGTGGGATTTTATAAGAGAATAGGGTTAATCTCCGGACACGGATATACTTATGCTAGTAACTCAATATGCGCAGAGAATACATCTCCTCTCGGTGGTTTGACGTGGAAACCGTGGACATTAGCTAGTTTATTCTTTTTCCTCGATGGTAGACCTGGTAGTAGACTTCCACATCTATGGATCATGTATGAAGGAAAACGCATTTCGACTCTCGATCTATGCGGGCAAAAATTCACTTTGCTGACTGGAGCAAAAGGAGAAGCATGGATCGAAGCTGCGAAATCAATATCGAAACCTCTAGCTATCGACATACTCACATACAGTACAGGACCAAACGGCGATCTCGTCACAGAAGCTAACATATTCGAAACTACAACGGGTATATCATCTCAAGGTGCGATATTGGTACGACCAGATGGATTCATAGCATGGAGAGCCAGGAGACAAGAATCTGGTCTAGAGACGCCACGAGTTCAACTTGAGCTGGCGATGAGACGGATTCTTTGTTTGTTGTGATTTACATGCGGGTTTTGAAGATGAAGGATTAATGATGTGGAAATCTTGGAGTTTAGGGATTGGTTTGCTGAATGGGGGAGTGAGTAGATGTAGAACATTTGGTTGGGATTTATAAATCTCCTCTTGATCGTTATTGAAATACGTACTTATATTATCTTAAACCCGTATCTTTCATTCTACTCACGTACATGGACATATTGTAGATTAACGAGTTTCAAACTCCCAACTTTCTTACAATTTATGATGATGGTCTTGTTCTCTTACACAAGGTGAGTAACACTCTCCATGAAAGAGTTCCTACGAATATAAACGTGAAAGCTAGCAGGATTCAGGAAGCTGGGAGATTTATCTACATATCCCCTCAATGATTCTGTATACTTCCATAGTTTACTTCGTTGTCTGGTATCAACCAGTGGTATGTTAATATCAATTTCATTCTCTATCAAAGCTAGTGGTTATAGTAGATTCTCTTGTATACTTCATACTCATCCGGAAAATTATCACAGGAAGCAGTGTATGACATTTGATATATAAATTTAGAATCTTGGGATCGTATTTTAGCACCTCTCTTGCATGATCTCCGGGCTTTAAATCGTATGAATTGTAAAATGCATTGTATATTAAAAACTATGTAATGCCATGGTAATGTTTGTCTTCAAATTCCATCATCCTTCAGTTAGTTTTTCAAAATTCTCACTCTTACTCAAAGTCCACACGTATATAGTATATACAAATAAATTACACATTTCTTATTTCATATTTCATATCTCATACATTACATACCCCAACCAACTCCAACCATTCCACCGCTGACTAAAACTACGACTCAGCAGCCAAGCCCTTTGTGATATCAATCACGCTGACGGTAACCTTATTTGTCGTGCTAGGTGGCAAAATTCCACCACCAGCAATCAAAAGATGATTCTTGTTACTATCCAACACTCTCAAATGCCGGGTGTAACTTGTACCTTCTGGAGTTGCAACTGTCTTCCACGCATCTGCAGCTCCAAGTGCTCTGTTGACGAAAACTTCCGAACGGCCGCCAGAACTGACAATGATAGTACCGTTTGCACCACCGGTTGGTGACCACACGTTATATGGGGAGCCGGTGGGTTGAATGCCGTTGTTTGTGATGAGAGGTGTACCGGGTGCAGAGAGGAAAGTGAGAGGAGAAGAGGAGATGCGGTAGTAAACGGGGAAGAGATATGTGGAGGTGTTGTTTACAGTTGGGCCACCGCCGTATTCGTAGGTCATGATGTATTTACCGTTGGGAAGTTTGGAGATGGTTGTCATTCCTGGACGAGCGGTATAGGTTGAATAGTGAACGTCATCTACAATTGCTCCCCAGGTGAGGAGATCGGAGGAAACAGTGTGGACGAGCTTTTGGCCGTATAATGGATCACGTTGGTCGGAGTAGTAGACTTTTATTGGGTCAGTATTTATGGGATGGTAGAGATTATGGGGAGTACTTACGAACGATCTGTCCCTTGTATGTGAGAAGGAACGGTTCCCAGATAGCAGGAACACCATTATCAGGAACAGCTGCACCACCATTTGCTACAGTCGATACGAATTCCCAAGTATATCCATGATCCAAGCTAGCATAAACATCAATTTGAGTCTCACTCAAATCTGTCGGGATAGAATTTCCAGTCGCAAGAATAGTACCAGCTGGGTATTTTCCGACTTTCTCCGTCATATAGTATAAGAATGGTTGATATCTCAATCCCCATCCATTAACCTGATCTGTAATATTCGAGATATGTTTCCATGATTCTCCACCATCTGTACTCTTGAAGATAGGGAAATAGACAAGAGGAGGTTCGGGACTGTAGTTTTCCCATGTAGCTAAGAGCACACCACCTGGTAACTCGACAGTCCGGGCATAGAGAACACCAGGATCAGTCCAATTGGCTCCAGGAGTGAAAATCGTGACATCAGAAAATGTGCTAAAAGGAGCAAGTGCAGGAGCCGCAAGAACCGTCTTGCACACTGCAGCAAGCAGCGCAAAAGAGAAGAACTTCATCTTGAGTTGTAAGGAGGATCTAATATGAGAACACAAGGAGAAACTATACAAACAACAAGAGAAAATTCATGACTTTTATACTCTCCTCTATACCCCTGCATTCCCCAAGTTTGATTCACTTGATCACGACCAGGTATTCCGGAAAAATACCCCGCATGAGAATAGTAACCACTGGGAACATAGCTCTGCATCGTACTCTCCAGCATGCGGTCGGCATGGGGGCATTCCCATGTTGATCCCCGCAAAAAACTATAGTTGAGCGCGGCTGGCCATCAACACGGGACTGGTTCGCAAGAAAGGTTTCTCCAGTGCATTTGGATGCGCACCAATCGGAGACGAGCGCTAAGTGACTACATCACCCCATCGCCGGTAAAGAAAAAAAGGACTTGGCATTGAGGTGCACCTTGTGAGGGGAAACTTGGGGATACTATTGATTGCATGCAGATGTACTGGCGGTGAAATTGTTTGTCCGAGGTTTGAAGTTCTTGGTTTCTCTTGGAGCAGGTTGGGATGGATGAAGTTTTGTGCTAAATTGTCATACGAGAAAGCTAGCGCTGATGATACAATCATTGGGTTGTTGTCGATACTAATTGAGTCTTGGTATGATTACTCAATTTGAGTCAATATACCAACAGTGAGATTAACTAGTATGTAAACTAATTGTCGAGTATCTATCATGTTGTGAAGTTCCAAAGTTCCAATGACAATATGATGCTTCATCCCATCTCAAAAGAGGCAAGAACTGACGATCCTCAGCACGTCACCATCGCTTGCAACTTCCCTTCCAACTTTTCCCAACCCCATGCTATCAACATCTGAATACCTTCAGCATTTCAACTCAACAACTCAATCTCATTGACCCTAAGGGATTGTTCCTAAACACCAATTCATCTCTCAATCAACAATCAAAACACCTACAAAATGGCCACCAGATTCGCGATTCGCCGTCTTGCAACCCCTCAAACTTTCCGCACTTTCTCCACCACCCGCCCAGCATTCATCAAAGTCGGCGATAAAATTCCCAATCTTGACACCTTGGTTGAGAATTCACCCGCTAACAAGGTTAACTTAAGTGAGCTTACTACTGGTAAAGCTTTGATCATTGGTGTTCCTGCTGCTTTCAGTATGTTTATTCCCCCTTTTCTTGCTTTCGCTTTCAATCTCTAGTGAGAATTTCGAATCTGTGTCTACTCAAATAGATTTGGAGACCTTCGATATATAAATTTACAGATATATAAGAACAAAAGAAAGAAACATGAGCATTAACTGACATAAAAACAGGTCCCTCGTGCTCCAATTCTCACATTCCGGGCTATATCAATCATCCCAAGCTCAAGGAAGCCGGTGATGTATTTGTAGTTGCTGTTAATGATCCTTTTGTGTAAGCGAGCTACTTTATGAAATTCTGCTATTCATTACTCTGTTCTATCTCTCGCATTTGAGAACTTTGATCGAAATGTCACGAGGATATACATAGATGGATGAAATCATTAGACTGTACTAACACGAAATTCCAGTACCAAAGCATGGGGCTCAACTCTTGATCCTACCGGTGAATCTGGTGTATGTGTTCTATTCCCCCTCTCCCCAACCCATCCACTCATCTCCTCCTCAATTCATCCCCAGACCCCAAACCACCATTGACTCTCCCCCTCCAACAGATCCGCTTCCTCGGCGACCCAACCGCCTCCTTCACCTCTGCCCTTGATCTAACCTTCGACGGCACCGCCATCTTTGGTGGACCCCGCAGTAAACGTTACGCGCTCCAAATTGAAGATGGGAAGGTCAAGGCCCTTCACGTTGAGCCGGATAACACTGGTTTAAATGGTATGTTTTTCCATTTCCCATTCCTTTCTACAATCTATTGCTTCTCCATTCTTCACTTTCGGTATTATCCATCCAGCCCTGTGGTATATTCACACATCACTTTCATCCCAGTTCAATCATCGCAGCTCGAGAGCAGAGCAGAGAAAAGCAAAGCAAGAGAAAAAGCTAACACAACCCCCTCTAATAGTCAGCGCCGCCGAAAAGGTCCTCGGCTAAACACCTCAAGTCAAATCAAATCATGATCCCCAGTCACCCAAGTCCTAGACATAACTCACTTGATCAATGGCATGTTTCTTCATGACTTCATCTGCTTCATATCCATATGTCAAATAGCTTGCCCTCGAACAGATACCTCGAAATGAATAATCAAAATACTCTTCTGCTCCTACCCATCCATCATTTCCCAAACCGTGAAACACCTACCTAGTAGCCAATGAGTATAACAATGACAGTAACTCCTTAATCTCAAAGCAACAATCCCAGCATACCCAATACCCAAAGAAAACACCCACAATGAGATACACAATACAAATAAACGCACCAAGACTAGCTTAGTGATACTATCCTCTGTATTCCAAATTTTGTAATTATCAAGGTCCATTTCTCTATACACTATTAACGAGAGCTTATTATTTTTTAGGACCGAGCAGTCTATTTTATAGTGCCTCGGCCAAATATTATGCCGATCTGAACCCTGAGAGCGACATACATAAGCTGTTCATACCCCAATTCAAACTCAGCTACATCTGTCCGAAAACCACAAGATTAAAGTGATATCTCGTGTCCACTTTCAAACCATCAGGATCAAGTTTTGGGGGCCAGCTGCTATCATTCGCTCAAGTGTGTTGGATGTTATCTCGGTTCTGTCAAATTGTGCCTAGGCAATTAGTCGCTGATGTTGGATTGGATGCTGGTGGTGCTGAATACCGCTCGAATGGATATAATCGAATCCGGGAGTGAGATTCATCTCTACTATATATATTCTCTCATGTTGCGTTGCGTATATTCATGATCCTATTATGCTATACGACGCGATGTTCTACCTCCCCCTGCATCTTTCTTACATCGTAGCGCCTTGTAATATCAGCCCTCGAGCGTTTTACATTCATCCTTCCTTTCTTTATGTGTGCGGCGATTCCTTCAAGAAGAAATCATAGTTCACGAGATAAAGTTTACTCATAAATCTACCCATGATCTGGTTTCTGTTCTTCGTCTTTCTAATAGGCAGTGCTGGTGCAGCGGGCACCTCTAACAATTTCATATTCCCCTCAAACCTCACCACTCTCAATGCTTCTCACGTCGTCGAAGGATCGTACGAAGTAGGCAGCACAGTCGACTTACGATGGGATACTATCTGGGATATGGTCACCATTGTCATCTGGCAAAATGGAAAGCCGCCTTATCAATACCTTCCTAATTCTGGTAACTCAACCTTATTTTACATTCCACCGGATGGTTTCCAATATCTCGAAATCCGTTTGATATATTGAACTTATTCAAGACATTCCACCCGCTCGAACCACTAGTTTTCATTGAGATATCCACGGTAGTTGGATAATCGAAAGTTTTCCCATCTGTACTAAACTTGGATAAGCTACATCATTTCATCTTACTAACAGTCCAAATACCCAATCTGGTAACTTCATACACAGGGATTATTGATATCAGTGGCACGAACGGTAATCCAGGATTCGACCTCAACAACGGATCGACATTTTATTTCATAATTACGCACACCGGAACCCCCGACTTATTCGCAAGCCAGTCGATTAATATTACAAATAAGGCTATCAGTTCATCCGCTACTTCATCTTCTTCTCCTTCTTTGAAAATTGAGACAACAAGTACTGCGAGTATTTCGACAGCTACTCGAGCCATCTTCTCCAGCTACTTCTCCAGCTACCACATCGAGTGAATTGAGTCCAGGTGCGAAAGTGGGTATAGGAGTAGGTGTCACACTGGGTGTCATGGCCATCATCGCAGCCTTCGCGCTAGGATATCATCTTCGACAACCTTCAAAATCTCCAAATCCTCATACCATGACTACGAAACCGGACGATGAGTCGGCGGAACCGAAACCATTGGTATGGCAACCGCCACAGGAACTGTCATCTACTGTCCCGCGCCCGAAGCCCCAGGATCCGATTTTTGAGATTCAGGGGTAGGGAATGCAAGAATTGGGTCGAAACTTCGCGGGGGTCTGATCTATTTTGGTGGTCGCATGGGTTTGTTTTCACGGAGGGGAGATCTTCCGAGTCGATTTTCGCTCGCATCGCATGGTTAAGTAGCTACCTATCGTAATGCATGATGTGTATACTATCACAATACGCTTCCTATAATATAGCTTGGAGAATATACAGTACTAGTACATCTCTCGAAGATGAGATGTTGATAAAGGTACTTACTCCACTGGTGCTCAGATGTTTGTTATCTCAATCTCTTGACACAATAGCGAACGAAAGTATTACGAGCACCTTCAAGTAAAAAGATACGAGTATCGAGAAAACCATCTATCTATTACTGTAACCGAGTTTCGATTTCTAGAGGTAGGTAGGTACCGGTATATACTACAAAGTGATTAAATTTCTTCTGTATTATGTAGCATCAATATTAAGTACCTTATAAGCATAGGTATATACATACAAGTCTACTATAGAATCCATATCTCAAAAACCCATAACGAATTCCATCAAAGATCGAAACGAATTGCCATCTCCAATGAGCTAGCTATTACAAAGACCCTAATAAACTCGTAGGGGTTGTTTTTCGCCTCCGCCCTGGTATAGTTTATATTTATTTGTTCAAATCATCTATGAATTTAAGGGGATCGTTGATATACCACCCACCTCCAATTCACGTCAACTTCTCTTGCGGACGAAAGAATCTCCCTAACCAGTAGTGTTTATTTCGAGCTTTTCAAGTCCCCAAATCTCAAATCTCAAATCTCAAATCTCAAATCTCAAATCTCAAATCTCAAAACAAACATTACAATAACTTAATGACCCAATTTCACCAAAGCATCTTGAACACAAATATCCCCTGTATTAACAGAGCATTGAGATTCAAAGGCTACATACAAATCGCTAAACAATGTCTAAATTGTCAGACAAAGTAAGGAGGCTTTATCCACTAACCCCCAATTAATAGGACTAAATAACCTAATTCCTCATTTTCCATTCCAGTGTACATGATTTAAATCGTGTCCTATGATATCATCCCCAAAATGATTTATCTATACCTAGCAATACTCGCTCAAAATCAGTATGGTATCTCCACCTTGCGCCAAACCAAACCAGAGATCCACACCCGCACTTGTACAACCAGCAATAATAGACTGCTCGTAAATAAACCAATCCCAACCAAGAATGACCTGAACCCAATATAAACCTTCCAAATCACGCCATAAAATGCTCGAGTCCGCCATATTCGCCAATCGAAATAAGATCCAACTCCAAATCTCATAAACGTTTACGATATTCAAAGTTCCACCCCCTCGCTCTCCTCAAACAGAAACGGGGGGACGGATTTACTCGCCGCACTCCCCAACTGAACACTCTTATCACTAGCTTCCATTTCGTACTTTTGCTCCTGGGTCGCCACAGCCTTAGGATCAATATCTCTTACATACGCCAACATATCAATACTATCATCATCATCATCTTCCGCGTCTTCAATATCCATAGCACCTTCATCAGATGACACTTGTATATCGTTATCTGACATCAGATCTTCGCCTTTTTCTAGAGGTTCATCTCTAAGATGAGAAATTCCCATGAAAGAAGAGGTGTCGGAATAGTCTCCTACGGTTTCAGTGCCGCAAAGCATGCCGAAATAAGAGGACGGTTCGGGTAGGGGTGATGGGTGAAGCATAATCAATTGTTCCGAAATGTTTTCGGTCTTGATGGGTAAACTCTCATATGGTCGGTGCGGTGGCGATCCATTAGCAGGATCGGTCGAGTGAGCCAATTTACTGATTATGCTATCCACCTTGTTCTGAGGCTCTGGATTGTGAAATGAATCTAGTGAAGACTGTGAAATCGTGTGTAAAATCTTCGAGGTTGAACGGGGAGCAGAGAATTTAGAAACCTTGAAAGGAACATGGTCTTTATTCGTCGTCAATCGTGTGTGAACCTTGTAAAGCAAGTGGTCGGCTGGTTGAATGCCGGCGAGCCCACTGGCGACAAATTCTGCAAGGGGCGGAGGAGATTCAGGGTCGCCAGATGCCATGTCTGTGGTAAATTCAAAGTCCGTATCATCGGAGAGTATACTGGGAGTTTGTGGTCTTGTTTCTGGGGGCTGGAACAGATCTCCTCCTTTGGAATAGTCCTTGAAAGGCCTGAATGGTAGAAAAGATCCGGAAGGAGTCCTGTCCTTAAGGAGGTGTCTTGTAGGAGGTGAGCAGCCGACAGCATCTTCAGTGTGATTGCTGTAACCATCTTTGTCAATGCCAGTAATATGTAGCGGAGTTTCAAGATCGCCACGATCGCCAGAGAGATCACTAAAGAATTTCGTTCCATTGTAGAATATCAATGGCCCATCATCGCGTGGACTGTTACCGAGTCTCTTGATAGGGGATGCAAAGCCGTGAAGACTATAATGATTTGGCGAGATGTCGCTCTCATCACCAGACACCTCGGATGTATGTTGTGGATAACGAACAAACATCGGCTCATAGAAGCATGCGTCCATTGCTTTAGGATTCTTTGAGCTCTGGTTTATCATTTTCAGGGGTGCTTGTCCCGTAGGAGTGAATTTGTTGGCATGAACCTTGCGTCTTTTGCGCGAAGCTTCGTCACTGCCATCACTATCGGGTGGGGATCGTTGATGAACACTGCTATTACCGCTGTCACTGTTCAAGCTTGTTCCTTGCGTACCACCTCTCCATCGCAGTTTCTTTCCATCTGGAGATATTTGAAGTTTCCTACTCAATTCGGTTACTGCAGATCTGATAAAGCCAGGTGTGACGTTGATAATATGCAATTGCGCCATGTTGATCAGAAGATTCAAATAAACCCATCCCTCGGCATCAACGGCAGCATCTTGTGATTCTTCTGTTAATAGTTGGGGTGCTGAGATTCCGAGGTGGCGAATATACTCGACGTTATCGGAACCGACTTGGTCACGGTCTGGATCCAAATCCAAGGGCCTAGTTGGCCTTTGCTGTGGTGAAGGGGATCCACGAGACTTATGAGAAGAATCTGACTGTTCTGTTGGCGATTGGCTATTCTTTGAATTATTTACTAATCCCTGCTTGTCTAGTTCCATATTATGTGGCCCGATATGAGCTTCGCGTACACCTTCTCTAGGGTGGAAATGAATTTGCGAGGCTTGATCTGCTCTCGCGGCCGACCTGGACACCTCTTGCTGTTGCAAAGATTGACTGTGCGCGCCGATGAGCGATCCTGTCTTTCCTGTAAATAATTGTTCTAGACGCCGAACAACCATCCTCTTTCGCTGATTTTCGGACATTTCTAGGGTTGATCTCGGTTGTAATCCCTGGGGAATGTCTTGCAAGAAATCCTGCAGTTTTTGATCGGCTGTGACCCGCGATTGCGTTGGCCTATACCCTTCCCCAGCCGAGGAGCTATGCGAAGGCCCGGATCTCGACATCGAGGCATATGCCGAGTCAGTCGGTCGGGAGTTGGACCCTGATGAAACGGATTTATGCTTTGTAGGTTTCCCGGAAAGCGAATAAGATCTTGACTGTCGACCTGTTGGACCATTAATGCTTAAATCTTCTGACGAACCGTTAAAACTGGCAGAAAATGCATGAAGAAGTTCTTCTAGCTCCCTTCGTTTACGTGCCGATAAGGCATGTATTTTGACTTCAAAGAGCTTCTCGTTCTCCAAGTGGGTCGTCGATGAACGTCCATATCTCTTTAATTTCTCCTTCAACTTCTTATTTTCGATGGTCAAATCGTCAATGATACTGCGATACTCTTCTGATGCACTGCCATCTCGAGATCTTGATATGGGGTTCAATGAGTGTAGATTGTAACGGTTGCCTCGAAGTGGCAACTCTTTGCTGGAGTCAGTGTCTTCGTTGGAGCTGTGTTGAAGAAAGTATGGCGGGTCACCTGCAACTATGTCAATTTACAGGAGCTGGTGAAGCTCCCTAACCAGAAACTTACTAGTGTCTCCAGAGTCCTGGTTGACAGCAATCACAGGACGTGTATTTGAGCGATCAAACCAATCCTTTACATTCGTGGCAACAGTATCCTCTGAATCGTCCGATGTTTGTTTTCCGAAAGGCGAGGTGGAATTACTTCTTGGCTTAGTCGAGGTATCAACCTGCTTTACCACACCCAAGTCCGACTTTTCCTTCTCAATAGGACCAGGCGTGTCGTGCCTCAGGGAGACGGAGAGATGTGCCGGAGGTCTTCGAGGATGAGAAGCCGTCGCATTCATCGTTGAATCCGATTCCAGATTCATAGCCGACGAGACAATTGAAGATGATATGTGGTATTATAATTGTAAAGAACCCATTGCAACCGGCCGTGGACAATATCACAGTCGACCTACGATTTGAATAAGATTATATGCAAGTAGAGAAGCGAGATACCCTTATAACACTACACTGGCGAACCTGTTGGATATGTGAAGTAGATTTGAGCCTGCGTGAAGTATTTTGTTTTTCCGATTGAATACCTAGGTAGGTAGGTATCGTACCTCGTGTGTCCGGAGGAGGGGATGCGGTTGAAAGCTTTAACAATCTGGGTGATTAACACTTGGGTACTTTCTGGATTCTTAAGAGAAGCGAAGACCAAGGTTGTATGTAATTCGTTGAATGGGAAGAAGGTACTGGATATTGCATATGTGTGCGCAATGGGAGTAGATATTGAAGAAGGACTTCTTCACGTCTTTACAGAGTAGGTAAGGTTTGATGAAGGTACTAATGCTCTTTTTTTTTTATGAAAAGAAAGAAATGATAAAGGAAAGATAATGTTCATCATATTGATCATATCATACCTACCAAGTTTGTTGGTATTATTGAACGTTGAAAAAATTGACCTCATGTTTAGGTTCTTGCTCGCTGATGCTGTCAACAAGCCACGATCCAAGGAGCAACTTCCAAATTTCTGAAGGGTCGTCGAGATCTGAAAATCGAAGGGAGATCTGAACTTAAGATGGCATGATCTCAATATGATTGGTTGAGAATCTTACTAATCCACCGCAATCCGGACTCCACCAATCGAGAATTTACGATGATGGATGATGAGTTTCCAAAATTCAAGTGTTGATAAGTAGAACTTTTATATATATATATAGTTATGATATATCTGTATTTGTATATATACGTACTAGGCATATATATATGTAGGTATGTATCTATATGTAAAGACTATACAATTAATCTATCGATTTTCTCTATTCCTATATTCTGTACAATGTACATATGATACATAATGAATGTACCACTCATCAGTATGATGAGAAAAGAAACACTCATCACATCCTCCAAGAACAGGGGAGTCGGACTGTCGGAGGAGACCTGCTGAAAGTCTGGATTCTATAATCCTCCATTCCCTCGATAACTAGGGGTCATTCTCGATTCAGGGACCTTTATTAGCGTCGGAGTAGCCCCTTCCACACTAGCACACTCTCTACCTGCAGTATTCCAAATTTCCAATTAACGAACCAACGAGCCATAAACCACGAGCCATAAACCACGAGCCATAAACCACCAGCCATAAATCACCAGCCATAAATCACCAGCCACAAACCACCAGCCACCAGCCACAAACCATAAACCACCTGGGCATGCCCAGAGCCATCCAGCCTAATAGATCAGATATCAACTCAATGCCCCTCAGTAGGGCTCAGAGCCTCAGATGTTTGAGACACCAATCGTTACGAGTAGATGTCTGAAGATATAGATATCTAATCTCATCGAGTGTCATTCAGATATCGAGGTGTCCGACCCCATCTACGGCAAAAGATCAAATGATACCTACCTATCCAGAGATTCCAAATATCTCCTTCCACCTGGGCAATGCGAGATCGAAAAAAGGGTGCTAATCGTCATAAAGCATTGAATTATAATTTTAGTATTCAATGTCAGAAATCACCAAACGATTGACAACGTTCCAACCCAATCATTCTCGATTGGCTTTTGAAACGTTCCAAGCTGTCTTGTGTAATCCATAAGCTTGATAAGCTCGTTTAACCCTTTCTTCGATTGATTCGGCATCCGGAACGTTTGAATTCGATTTCATCGACGATAGATCTGAACAACGTTCTGTATTACCCTAAGGAACTTTCTTCCCATGGTCTTACTTTAGATGGGCATAAATAGTCAGAAGTTGTTTCACGTGTACCGAGTCACACTTTTTACATAAGCCTAGATTTGGCTACTAACGAGCTAACCTACTATATCATTCAAATCTGGGTGGCAACGATGTATATTGAAAGATCAACATGTCAAAATCTCCTGGTGCCATTCAGCAGCCATTTTGTATATTGGTCTAGCACACCGGCCACGCACTAAAATCTCCCAAAGACGATCTGTACATGGGATCAACAAAGATACGTCCTACCCGGTGTTGTCGGTACGGAAAATAACGACAAATACCCTTTCTGGATGCAAAACTTCCGGTTCGATCAATTTGCATTTCAATATGTGTCCCGAAAAGAAAAATGATGAGTTTACCTAGATGCGATTTCCTTCGGTCTCACAATTGGGCAGATATTCAGCCATGGATAATGAATGAGCTTAGAGTTTACATCCTGATCAACCCAAGTCCTCGGTTAATTCATCAGCAAAAAAGGAATCGAGATTTCTGAACTCTCATCACAACAATTCGACCCCTCTCCAACATGATATGATCTACCGGCTCTTAAATGCCCATTCATGTGATTACACAGAATTGCTTCTCCTTCAATCTTACTCCGCATGACAATATCACCCCACAAAAGAGATGAAGGTCCAGGAAGATTTCAACCATTCACGCTCGTACCGGGTGTCTCATCATACCAAACTCTTGCCCATCTTTACAATCTCCAATACCAATCCATCATCTAGAGGCGCGTCGGATCTTCCCAATGCCTCGTACCCCATCTTCTCGTAGAATGCAACTCCACTCAAGGTAGAGCCGATTTCAGCCTTCTTAAAGCCTGCTTCTATCGCGGCGTTCTCACAAGCTCGAATAATCATACCAGCAATACCTCTTCGTGTCCAATCAGGATGAACAAAGAAAGCACGAATTCTGGCACCATCTACGTCAGGATTCAACAGTTTTGAATCTCGAGTTGCAAATTGATCACCCCCATACAACGTGGACCTATAAGATATTCCACCACATCCCACAATCGTATCTCCAGATGTCACTACAAAGTAATTTCCATCCTGGATGAGTTGGGTATCAACTCCGTATACTGATTTCAGAGCACCGGCTATTTGTGCTGGCGTATAGTGTTCGACTTGGAGACCTCGGACCGACGCATCAATTAGCGGATGAAGTTGCGGGATGTCATTGACGGTAGCTCGGCGAAGTTGGAGTTCCATGGCGAAATTGGTATGTTATTCTTCCCGAGTACGACAATTTGTATTTCCTCGTCTGTCATGGATCGAAATGCTTTGATCGAACCTCTGTGAATCTCTGAAACGTGAACATATATCTGCCCACTTTTGAAGCCATTATCGGCCGGGAGATTATCGGAAGTGAAGCTGTACAGAAGTGAATCCGGAAATAGATAAGAAACCTAGGTATTTCTATCACCAATTCACGATTGATATCACAATGAGGTTGCAGTACATCTAGGCACCCGTCAAATGGGACCGAAATCGCAAGACATCATGATTTGATTGTTTGGCTGCAACACTGCGGCGTGAATGGGATAGAGATGTGGGAAAATGGAAAATTATGCCGGTAGGTGATACGATCAATATAGCCGGAAGCTATCCCAAGATTTCTCTACGCATGGAAAAAGCATTGGATGCGAGGTATGCCGTCTGAAGAATCCACGACGACCCTGCGTCTGATGACTTTTTTGTTTGAACATTGATAAATGTAGATTGAACGCCATCATCTAGGAAACTTAGCCGATGGGTATATACTGATGAATTCAAAGACGTCTTGTGAGGTCTAGATGTGAGGTGCAATCAATACATGCAGATATACAAGAGTACTCTCTGCCAAGCTTCAAATACCAATGTAGTTTGCAATTACTCGAGCAGGAGGATATTATGAATACCTATCCGAGCTATCCATCGGTGATATCAATATTAGATGATGTTCGCATGGATGAACTTCTTTGATTCATTCAAGATGATTAATTCATTAGATGTTTTTATTCCTTTATAGCTTTGGTTTATTGATTTACATTGCTAGCCAATAGTAAGGTTATATTGTAGTTGATATATAATGTCGTTAATAATAATTATGGTAAATAAAGATATCCGAATCTAAATATATCAAAATCAGAATCTTTTTTCTTCAAGCAGCCTTTTATAGTTGTTTAAATTGGATTACGTCGTGTAGGTATTCTTCCTTCGTCAGCCTTCTCTACTGCGGGGTCAAATTGTATGGTAAGGATAATCTTCTTATCAGTTTTTATACCTACTAGTGTAGTACTTTGTTGCTTACAGGAACATTTGCAGCACCAGCAGAGCACCAGGAAGATCTATATGATTGATATCAAAAAATAAAAATGATGCCAAGGTTACCATCGACACCGTCTACATTTAAAGTAAGAAATGAAGTATATCTTCACATTCCGGATCCACTTCGAACTCTCTCGTAATTTCTCGAATGCCTTCTCGGTGACTTTCAACATGGGGTGGAGGAAAACCTCCTGAAACTCTCCGCCGATGAGGTAATGGTTGTTAATTTGATCATTGATGCCCACCTCCCACCCACCACCTGCGAATATTCCATGTTCCTGTTGGCGGGGAACGAAAAATACCTCCTTCGTACTTGACAACGAAAAAGGCAAAGAGATATCACAAAACTTTTATAAGACTCACATACCTAGAGTGAAAGATATTTTTTTCTTGGTCTTCTTCTCTTCAATCCCTTTCTGAGAAATTCACACCTTTGACAAGTTCATGTAATCGCTATTGAAGACATCTTTGTCCTTTGTTTTTTTCTGAAGCTACCTACCTAGTACCTACTGACTGACTGGCGGACGGACGGTTTCCAAGTTTATTTAACCTTGGAATTCATTCACTCCCAAGCTCAAGCTTGCCAACGAACTAGAAAACCACTCACACACCTTTTGGAAATTTATCCAACTCATACTACCTATTTAGCCTTACCGGAAACACCCGTTTATCGCTTGTAAAGCTTCCCATCATCTACTTCTTTGACAGCTTCCTCTAAAGATCTAAAGAGGATCTCAAGAAGATCTATCTCAACTTAAAATCCCGACTTATCTGATCTAGCCCAGTTCTACTTCTACTTGTGCCATCAGCCGCACATTGCATCACGATCATAGAACGAAAATAACTACAACATGCCTTCCATAAGTGACGAGGAGCCCAAAGCTTCCAGCAGATTACTTCTGGTATCCAACAGGTTACCCATCACAATCAAACGAACTGAGGATGGTCAATATGAATTCACTGGTTCCTCGGGTGGATTGGTAACGGGTTTGAGTGGATTGGCAAAGACGACTACATTCCAGTGGTATGGATGGCCAGGCTTGGAAGTGCCAGATGCTGAAGCAAAGCCTTTGGTTAAGAGATTGAAGGACGAACATGGTGCTCATCCAGTCTTCGTCGATGATGAATTAGCCGATAAGCACTACAATGGATTCTCTAGTATGTGTTTTCTACCATCTCTGCCCGGTTACATCTGTCATTACATGTGCAAGTACTAACAGCCTTCATAGATTCTATCCTTTGGCCTCTATTCCATTACCACCCAGGAGAGATTACATTCGACGAGTCACAATGGATGGCATACAAGGAGGTCAACCGATTATTCGCGAAAACGATTGCTAAGGATGTCCAAGATGGTGATTTGATTTGGGTCCACGATTATCATCTTATGCTTCTTCCAGAAATGTTGCGCGATGAAATCGGCACGAGCAAGAAGAATGTCAAGATTGGATTCTTCCTTCATACACCTTTCCCTTCCAGTGAGATCTACAGAATCTTACCCGTCAGAGAATCTTTGTTGTTGAGTGTTCTTCATTGCGATTTGATCGGGTTCCATACATATGATTATGCCAGACATTTCCTTAGCAGCTGCTCTAGAATTTTGTAAGTATGAATCCTGCTCTTCACAAACTTCAACTAACAATATGTAGGGAAACACAAACAACACCTAATGGTGTCGAATTCCGTGGTAAATATGTCACAGTAGCTGCTTTCCCCATTGGTATCGACCCCGAAAAGTTCATTGAAACTCTCAAAAAGCCAAAAGTCGAAGAGCGTATTGCTCAATTAGAGCGCAAATTCGAAGGTGTTAAACTCATCGTCGGAGTTGACAGATTAGATTACATCAAAGGTGTTCCACAAAAACTACACGCTCTCGAAGTCTTCCTCACAGAACATCCCGAATGGATCGGCAAGGTAGTCCTTGTCCAAGTCGCTGTCCCTTCTCGTCAAGATGTTGAAGAATATCAAAATCTCCGCGCCGTCGTCAACGAACTCGTCGGTCGTATCAACGGTCGCTTTGGTACCGTTGAATTCATGCCTATTCATTTCCTCCATCAATCTGTCAATTTCGATGAACTCACCGCTCTCTATGCCGTTTCAGATGCCTGTCTCGTATCCAGTACTCGTGATGGCATGAATCTCGTCTCTTACGAATACATCGCCACACAACGTAAACGTCATGGTGTTATGATCCTCTCTGAATTCACAGGCGCGGCTCAATCTCTCAATGGCGCTCTCATTGTTAATCCGTGGAATACGGAAGAACTTGCAGATGCTATCCATGATGCCGTCACAATGTCTCCGGAACAAAGAGAAATCAATTTCAAGAAATTGGAAAAATATGTATTCAAATACACGAGTTCATGGTGGGGAGAAAGTTTCGTAAGCGAGTTGCAGAGGATTAGTGAACACGCGGCGAAAAAGTCAAGCAGTAAGGGGACGGTAGATAAGATGCCAGACTTGGTAGAGGGGGTTCAACAATTCAATCTTGGGGAACAGAGAGAGGAAGGGAGATTGGAACCGGGTGAATTCGATGACTAGATTTAGGGTTTGGGATAGAATGGAAAGGGAGTACTACAAGAGAGAAGAGAAGAAAATCTTTTGATGGGACCGGCCATACTTTCCTTGATAGCATGGATGGATGGATGGATGGACGAATGGCGTTAATATATTTGTTTGTTTGCTTATGATTGATGACTTGATTCATATTTCAAATTGAATTGAATTGGAACATATACGGATGGATGAATGGATGGATGGGTGGGTGTGCTGGGAATATAAGAAAATGGGAAACAAATAAATACATACATATACACACACATATGTGCATAGATAAATAAATGCATAGATAAATAAATGAAACAAAAAATGTTGAAATGAAAAGAAATCATATCTTAATCACTGTTGGAATAGGTATTTATATCAAAATCTACATCAAACTCCACATCTCAAAATGAAGAAATGAAAAATAATAAAATAACAAAAGAATTTTTGATTTTTGATTTTTGATTTTAAAAATTGAAAGGTTGAAAAATTGAAATAAATCATTCGATTAATCGAACTCCTTCCTTCTTCGATCCGTAGCTCAACCAAATCAATTCATCTTGTATCTCTTACGGACGTAATTAGAAGAAGGAAGGTAGGTAGGAAGATAGGTAGGCAGAAGAAAAGAAAGAAAGAAAATCTCCACGTTCAAAATTAAGACGTTCACTCTATTCATGTATACATCACATCATCTGATTCCTCTTACATTCAATTCAATTCAATTCATTCTCACTCCTTCATCATCATTTTTTCCCGCACCATTCTCTTTTCATTCATCCATTCATCCATCCATACACCCAACCACCCCGTCCTGAATTCCATTTCCACACCTTATCCCCACCCTCCCGCAAACTCACAACCTAAGAACTAACCTTCTCCCTCATCATTCCCATCCACTGCTGAAAGCTCATTCCCTGATCCGCCCTATCCTCGACCAACAGCGTCTGCGCCCACAATTTCAACGACGGTTCGCCATCTTCTCTGACCACGTACAAATGCGGCACGACAATACTGCCGACGCCTCTACTCCTATAATCTCTCGCTTTCTGGAACACATTTCTAACTCTCTCACTAAAATCGTTATCCAATTCCGGTAGCGTCGCTTTCCCAACCTTGAGTTTCGAGCGATCCGAGATATCAAATACATCGGCTAACAATTGAGGAACGGCGTCGCGGCCGACCCAAAGGAATTGTGTTTGACCGTCATCAATAAGATAGAGACCGAATGGGACGAGACGTTCCGATGAAAGGTTCATTGGTGGAGGAAGAACGATTTGATTTGTTTCCGGGTCGGGGATACCGGCGTTATCGGGCATATCGTGTAATGAGTACAGACGTGGATAGATGTATTGCATCAAGAGTGGAAGAGGAAGTGTGGATAATTGGCAAAGAGCCGCAGATCTCAAATCCGAAGGAATTTGGGCCGATTTTCGAAGTCCAACATTCTTGATGAGACCAAGGAAAAGAACTGGTAATCCACGAAGGTTGGCAGGGAATTGAAGTCCACCACCACCCATATTTCCACCTGCAAGTTCTTTCTTGAATGTTTGAAGAAGCTCAATCAATTTCGATTGGAGAGCTTCACGTGCAGGCTCAAGACCACCACTCAATGCACGCTCAACAGCCTTATGACTGAAGTAAGTAGTGATTGCGCATTGATCAGCAGATGCATAAACATCTTGAAGATTAGTCGTTGTAGGTAATGACAAAGTCATGACTCTAATACGACGTTCTCCGTTACTTGTAGTGTGCAAGACGGCCGTTTGCATGCAAACAAAGTTCTTGGTGAGAGACTCATCGATAGCAACTTCAACAACATAGCTTTGATCGCGAGGGAAGGCTGGGAAGGCGCATAGATCCGAACTTCGGTTGAAGAAATTACCATAGAAGGTGCTCATTCGGAGACCAGTAGTAGCACGAACACGTAACACTGCCTCAAGACCAATTTCAGCAGATAGGTAATCACTGAACTCGGTAGCGAATTTAATAGCGTCTTCGCTTCTTCCAGCATTCCATCCAGGGTAGAAATAGGTTTGTCCACCAGTGTATCTTGGAAGGTTGCTAAGAGAAGCAACATCCTGATATTGTGATGAGAACAAGAACATATCGATGGAAACTTGATTCTTTGAACATTCAACCGCAAAACTCTTGTAGAAACTGTTGGCTGTTTGTAATAGACCACTCTCCTTTGATGTACCCAGTAGCTTTTTATCCTCGCGCATCTCTAATTTGCCAAATCCAACATTAGGTAATGAAGCAGTGATTACAACAATCTTTCCACCAAGAGGAGAAATAAGTTTGTGACCAGCACGGAGAGCTGAACCCATACATGATCCATTGTTTGTATTGGTCTGGAACATTTGAGGAAGAGTCATGAGGAATTTCTCTACATTCAATCTGCATTCAGACAATGGTACCAATAGCTCTTGAGGAACTGGAAGAAACGGCTCCTCCAGATCACTAACAACAAGCATATTTGTCTCGCCATTCTCTTCCGTATCTTTTGGAACTTGGAAGTAGTGTAAACTGGAGTCTACAGCCATAAATCCAACTCGTGTTCTTCGATCCGCATTTGGTATCCTGTTAAGACTGTCGAGAATAGTCCTGGCACTAGTAGCCAATAAGCCACAAGATACAGAAGCAAAACTGACGTCGAACAAGAAGAGATAGACCAGTGGTTGTGGAGGTCTAACCATATATTCCTGTGGTGCGACAAATTCCACAACTGCGTGGTTAAGCTCCGGTCGTTGCCATCGGTCAACACTTTGTTGTGCAGCTGCATCCCAGTCGAAAGCTTGTGGAACGTCGTTTGTGAGGTTACACATATTACACCTCCACCTGTGGCCATGGTCGAGGAATGAAACATATGGGTTGATGTATGAACGACATCTTCTACAACGTGAAATGACTTGATCTTGAACAACTGGTACTGGATCGTCGACATCGTGCAATGAAGTATATGGCTGTATAACTAATGCGAAAGGAAGTTTCGATTTCTTGAGGAGAGAATTGGTCGTAGGAACCGCATTCAAAGTGGATCTCACATATTTTGGTGGACAATTCGCATTTGGGGAAGGGGTAACACTTGACTATTTAAGCATTAGCATAGAATTCCATAAAATTGACGTTCAAACTTACGTTTGCAGGCAAAATGATCGGAGGAGGAGGTAAGTCCAACTCTGCGACATTGAAAGGTTGGTTGGTGAGATCTGTAGGATAAAGCTGATTCAACGCAACCTGGGCTGGAACACCACCAGGACGAGCTTGAGCCGCAACAGGTTGTTGCGGTCCACCCATTCCCATCTGCCCCATTCCTTGAGTAATACCCGCTACACCAGGAGTAACCGGTGTGCCCGGACCAGGATATCCAGCATCAGGAGGTTGATAGCCCCCCACACCGCCGCCGTATTGCGGTTGAGAGAAACCACCTTGAGGAGCGCCGGCCATGCCAGCTTGTGGAGCTCCATATGCAGCAGCGGGATCTGGTTGAGCTTGATATCCACCATATGCAGCAGGTGCTTGTGCGGGTTGAAATTGAGCACCGCCATGTGTTTGTCCTCCTAAGGCGGAATTCGCACCTTGACCAAAATCATAAGCTTGTGTCGCATAACCCCTCTTCTTCTTCTTTCCGGCATCTGCTCCTGGTGGACCAGCTTGTTGTGTGGGAGAAGTCAGTGGTTGTTCATAGCCTGGTTGCGCGGGACTTTGCTGTGCGTAAGGATCTTGAGGGGGATAAGCTTGGCCTGGATATCCATCTTGTGGTGCCGCCATATTTGCTAATGTTTTAATTCTCTGGGGCAGCGGTTCCGAGATTTAAAATGTGGTGCAGTGGCGCAAGAAAATTGGTAGTCGCCCTTGGAAAGCTTGATGTTGTCCTGTTCGAGGGGTAGGTCGAGTATGGATGGAAAGTGTCAAGTCAATACCCAAGCTTAGAATTCTTGGATAGATCTACGATAGTTGATAGTCTCAAGGAACACGTTGCTAAGAAAGAGCTTCCTGGGTAGATGAGATCCGAACCGATTGTGAAAAAGACCAGGGGTAGTTCTAGACAATAAGAGAAGATTGGAAAATTATAATCAATTCATTCATGACATTGAATTGAACTTGTGCATAGGATATGTATGATATGAATTTGGTTGAGATTCTCAAGTTTTGGACTTGGACTGGTCACTCTCTGAAAGGAATCCTGGCCTTTCGGCTTTCATCATTCACGCCCGCCTGGTGCACCCTCCACCAAAACTGCCCTTATCCAAATGATTTTGTCCCGCAGCATCACGTGTTAGAGTACAAGGCAAGGGTAGGGGCGGGTTATTACAAGCAGACCACGGTAACCTGTAGCCTTACAGTGTTGAGAATGATTATCCGGGCTGTGTTAGGGTCCTATCTTACCTACCTACACTATGACCCCCTAAATTTGGAATCACTACCTTGTACCATAGGGACCGATGAGCCTATATCTAATTGATGACTGCGCATTCCCCAAATCCCTAAAATCCCTAAAATCCCTCTCCGTATTCCGTATTCCGTCTTCCGTCTTCCGTTTTATGTTTTACGTTTTATGTTTTGTGTTTTACGTTTTACCAGGATAAACATCCTAAATTAACAATCGCAATATAACTTGCAGCCCTTGAATCTGAAACTTATCATCTACCAGTACATATACCACACATACCAGTGACCACACATACCACATATCCTTCTCCAACATCCAATTTTGTGGTTCGAATCTATACCTATTCTCCATTTGAAAGACAAACACAAAGATCGATACATTTTATACCCACAATAATTCCATTTATTCCATTACACACAACAAAACAATGGCTTGGGGATCTTCATCAACCTCCCCTCCACCACCCCGCTCTGCTTTAAGGTATGTCCAGCTGTTACCAGATATTTCTTTGTCTTTGTACCAACTTTGGAACTTTGGAACTTGTCGCATACACCAGAAAATCTTGTCAAACCTACTCTTCTCTATTCTCTACCTTCCATCAACACATCAAGTCAAATCGAATCGAATATGCAGAACGTCAAACACCTCAAAACAATAGCTAACCATGCTCCCAACCAACAGCAGGCTGCTCCCTCTCCTCATCTTCCTCATCATCCTCAGCGCATTTGCATTCGTCGCCTACCAAGTCTATCTCGTCACGCAACAAGTCTCGAAATCTGCCTCAGACAAAATGGCGTCCAAGAATGTTTCGTTTACCAAAGACGGCGTCAAAGTTGGAGTGAAAGAGTTGAAAAATGAAAATTACGTGGATAAAACCCAAGGCTTCTTGGTTAAGGCTTGGAATCTAAGTACATGGCCTGCGTATCAATCAAGATTGGGCTGGAATAGCCCCAAGGATAATGGAAATGGTGGGAAAGTAGAATCTAGGAAACCGTAAGTTTGCTCTTTCTCTTTGCATGCGCCGAAGAGAATGAGGGAAGAGCGGGTGGAATAATTATGGAATTTATGCTTCTAGGTCTCCTCTTGTTGTTTCCATCCTCCTTCCAAACATCATACTCTCAGAAAGTAACTAATTTCCCCCTTTAGATATTCTCGCTCCTCATCCAACAGATAGATTAAGCCCCCTTCGGCGCAAGTCTCGCTAATATCCCAAATCTATTTCTTCACATTTTGTATTATCGTATTCGTTTTCAAATTCCTCATTACTAGATTCTCTGAACCAAACCAGAGAATACTCTCCAATAGTCTTTCAGCTGCGCAAAGCATGAAACCTTGGGAAAGGATCGATGGATGGGGCATTCATCGATACTTCTATATTACAGATCTACAGTACTCGCTCATCTTCCAACTCCGGTTGCCGGGCTGGATTGAAAGGGGAGAGGTCATCTGAAGCTCCAGACCACCATTACTTGTAATTGTGCAAACGTTGGATTTACGGAATAGATGGGTGTTGATCAGATGTTTCCATTTTCATTTTCATTGGGATTCTCATATACCTATCTGGCATTTCATTTCATCTAGCTCTCTTCACCGGTTCACGAATACTGGTTTTACGATGACACACGTATGAGTATTTCCTCATGGAGCCTCTTCACAGAAAGGTTATGATACTAGATATATAGCAAAGCTATACAAATTCCATCCTCATTCTGAAATCAGAATCTCACACCCTCCTCGTCTCGCGTAAAATTTGAGAAGTGAACATGGATAGAGTCGCAGTGTCATTCATTCGTAAAGTTTTCCCTGTCAAATAATACCCAAACTCCCCAAGAAAATGCAACTACAAATCGACATTCAAAAGCTCACCTAAAGGTGATCTTTCCAGACTCTCTGAATCCATTCATTCAGGGTTTAGAAGATGCTGATTCGATTTCTATCTCACACATCGTATACAAAATCATAATTCATAATATCACATCACAATATCACAATCCTCCTCGTATGAGCCAAATATGCAGATCTATCTATCTACTCATTCTGATATCTATATCTATATCTATATCTATATTCAACTATTCAATCTACCATTCATTCTAATCTAAACACTACTATAGTATACACCTATACCTATACTCAAACCCAAACTCAAATCTATATCTACACCCAAACATATACCTATCTCACTACTCCTCCTACTCCTACTCCTCCTCCTCCTCCTACTCCTACTCCTCCTCCTCCTCCTACTCCTCCTCCTCCTCCTCCTCCTAAACAACTACTAGATAAAATCAATTACCACTTCCAACTTCCAACTTTCAACCCTACTTCTTATCTACTACCCATCTACCCATCTACCCATCTACCTATCCATTCACCCTCATATCTCTCTCATTTCTCCATCACTTTCAGCCATCACGTAGCCGTCCTATATAGTCTTAGACTGAACGTGGACGTAAATGAAATCAATCAATCAATCAATTTCAGCCATCACTTTCAGCCATCCCCACTTCATCCGCAAACTCTATTTAGATTTAGATTTTATATTATGAACTATCCATTTATACGGAGCATACCATACCTCCCATACTTCTCATACCTCTCATATCTCCCACCCCTCCCCACCACACACAAACCACACCACATAAAAAAAATAGAATAGAATTCCTTGACTTTAATATAATATAATATACTTTGCTATACTTTACTATACTTAATTCACACTACTCTATCTATTCATCCCTTTCGAATCTCACGTCTCGAGTATCTATGTAAAATAAAATAAATAAAAATAAAATAATGTATATGTATATATAGGTACTGGTACATATACACACAGATATACACACACAGACCACAGGCACACACATATATATATTCCACAAGTAAATATATATACAATAGACAACAACCCCCTCTCCATCTCTGCCCTATGCTACTCCACAAATTCCTTAAATGAATACCTTAGCACCAAAATCCATACAGCCTCTAGTTTTTGCCTACTACCTGACTGACTGACTGACTGTCGTGTAAATATAGAGTAAAAGACAGAAATGTACAAGATGTACAAAAGTAAACAATAGTATACGCCTTACCCGAGGACTTTCCCTCTCCGCTCCTTGCCTTTCCTTTCCGTGACCAAAATCAAAATAAAATCAAATCAAATCCATACGCTCCATTCACCCCTTCCCTTCCCTTCATCCCATTTCAATCCGAACCCCTTCCATTTCCATTCCCACCCCAACACCATTACAAAACACAGTACCCGGTACCCAGCACCCAAAGAAACCCACCCCGATCCAAAACTTCGCTCTACCCAACCCCCACATCAAACCGTCGTCTCCCACCACCCCAACCCCTCCAACCACGCGTATTTCTTCCCCTGCTCATTACTAATTTTCCAACCCACCTCTCCCGTTTTCTGCATCCCATTTCCATTTCCTACCCCGTTCCCACTCAGGCCCAACCCATATTTACTCTGTTGATATTGAACCATGACATTGCTATTCAACCCATTTCCATTCATCGCTCCAATCCCATTTAATCCCCCTCCTCCCCCTACATTCCCACTACTAGTCTCCAACACACTTCTTCCCAAATGTTGTTGTCGTTGCTGCTGTTCCTCCCTCACCTTCTCCATCGCAGCCTTCCGTTCCCGTTCCCACATTTCCCTCTTCATAGCTTCGCGTTGTTGAAAATTGAGTGCCGAAATGGAAGGGGGGAGCGTGGGCATAATTGCCGGTTTACCTGAAGGTCTAACGGAGTTTGTTGCGTTCGCCGGTGCGTAGCCCATGTTATCGCGGCGGACGATCATAGATGGGAGACGGAGTTGGAGCTTTTGTGTGTTAGCATTAATTTTGTATGCTTGTGAGATGGTAGATGAGAGGGCAAAGGGAAAGAAGTAACTTACAGTACTAACAACCTTTGCCTGATTTAAGCCCATGACTTCCGAGATGAATTTGAGCCGTCCTTTAATCCACAACCTCTGCGAATCCGTCGTGAAATCACTACAGCTAACTGATAACAGCGGCCAAATTGAATAAACCCCTCCTAACGCCTTGACACCCGTGGCATCGTTACCACTCATAGGATCTCCCGGTTTCAGTCTTCCCTCGGCATCTAAATGCCACCCAAACATAAAAGGAATAGAAGCGATGATATCACAAATCAAGTCCTGGCCCATCCTCGACATTTGCGCGTATTCCGGCGTGGTTCGGTAGTCGACGGGATAGCATGTCCATGCTGCACAACGGATAACTATTGCAGCGATGAATATCCTTGATACACGGGAGAAATTCCATGCTGAGCAGGCGAATATATCGGGGTAGAGGTCAACTCGTCCAGGACACACATCGGCTTTTGTTATATCACCACCGGGAATATTATCCACCCATGCCACTGTTTGTTTTGTTTGCGTTTCTTCCCATCTCTGATACTCTTGCTCTAGCTCTAGAGCACGATGCATAATCTCAGTGACTAATTCGGTAGTTTCCGGTGACCGGGGATGTGACATTAGTATTCTATTTAGATCGCTACGCAATTCGGCTACTTGTAGGTTTAATCTGTTGACAAAGGCAGCCCCTTCATCTTTCTGAGAATCAGCGCACCACCAGTCGGCACCTAGCATAGGAGTCTTGGATGAAGATAGACAGTTGACAAGCTAAATGCATATTAGTATCGAATCCACTAAAAGGAGGGGCAACTAGCATACCATTTGTCCTCGAACACTTTGGAATAAAGCAACACCAACTTTCGTCCTTAGCTGTTTCTTCCCTCTCATCTTCACTATTTGTACAGCTCCATCGATATGTGATCCCCAAGCCGTGATACTCGCTTTCTCTTGAGTAATGGTTTCGAAGAATCCCAGTAATATAATCGAAGCTAGTGTCTGATCGGATTTTTGTTGTACTGGATTTTGAAGCGCCAAGTTAACAACCTTCAACGCCTTGGCGTAATTTTCGATAGCTAAATGCATCAAATTGCTTCCTCTTGCATTTGGTTTATTTGCTAAAGAAGCCATGGCCACAGCTTGGAAGGAAAGTGACAACGCCGAGTCAGAAGCCTCCGTCTTGATTAATGGTAATACCCAGTCAAACGAGCCTCGTATTTGTCCGCTTTGTGGTATGATGACGAAATTTGACATGAAATAACACGGTGCTTGTTGCTCGATAGGACTAGTGAAGGCCACTTGTAATCCTAGGGCATCTGAAGACGAAGAATCATCGCCATCGGATTCGATCTTGGCCAGCTCCATTCCAGTCGTTGAATACATGATTTCGGCATCGTTGGAACTTGAGTTAGAGACAATTGAAAACTTGCGAGTTGCATCACTTCTATTCACTGATCCGATCTGGGTGTTGTTGTTGCTGCCCCTCTTGTTCTTTAATGATCGTCGTGCTCGTCTTTCTGTAGCTTTTGTCTCATTACGGAAGACAAGATCGAAGTCATCCTTATATCCTGGACATTGTCGTCTTGATTTTTGACACTGGTTGCAAGTGGGTTTGGTTTCATCACACTATGAGGATGATATTAGCAAACCAAAAGTTCTCCTTGATAGACAACGTTAAAGACCACACCTTTATCCTTCGAGTTCTGCACATCTGGCAGCCCCGTGAAGGCTTGCCACAGTATACCATCTTGATATACCTTGACTTTTCTGTTTATTCTTTGACAAGATGAACCCTTGATATAACAATAGGTTTGACTGAATACTTTGTTTCCTTCCAGCTCACAATTGATCATCCAATTTCTCAATCAAAGTTTCGAAAAGAGGAAATTCGAGGAAAGGGACAAGATGATGTGAATATACAGTAAACAATATATGGGACGAGGCTCTAAAACCCATGCGATATTGACAAATGGCTGTGCTTTAGATCTGAAACTCATACATGAAGTTACAACTCGGTAACAGCTCCGATGAGACAAGCTAGAACAAGCTTTATTCCTCCGATTACACCTCGGTCACAAGTTTGAGCAGTTAATGAAGAATAAAAGTGCGTGCTAGGGATAAGCATGTAAAACAGAAGGTCTAATCAAATTGACTTGACTTGACGGTGCAATAGAGATACCGGTAGCAGTGGAGAAACAGAGGTGAAATATATGATTTAGATGAAAGAAGAAACAAGATGGATTGACATCTGTCAGTCTAGGATGTTTAAATGGTTAATAAGTTCAAGGCTTTGAAGTCGTTGGAAGAGAGCCACCTGCGGTACGGGTTTTGCAAATTGTAGAGCATCCCCGTTACCTACCTAGACGGTTACTAGTTAGTGGGTTTTAGCAAAGGTACCAAGTAGCAAGTAGCAAGTAGCAAGCACTAGGCAGTATTTAAAACAAAACCATCTAGATTTACCGGTAGATTGTTTCGAAATCGAAAAATGATGATCAAGTAAAACTGGGGGAGAGGGAAAAAAGCATTGAAGGGCAAGCAGACAATTTACAAACAAGCTTCCAAACAAGCACCACCACTTTTTTCTTCCTTACCAGCTGAATCAATCGTGCAGCCAGTCGCCGATGTCAAGGGATGTTTGATGCAAACTCTATCCTTTAGTCAAGGATCCCCCTGGACGAGAGACCTCTGAGCGATCAATACCACCCCTAACCCCTCTTTTGGGGAGACTTCTTTTTATGTTTTGAATAGCAGGGGACTTGAAGGAAGGTGGATATCCGCACATTTTATACTGCAGAGGATTGGAGTCGAGGAGGATGATTAGTTAGAGAGAGTACGGGTAAAACTCTCAGCTGAATATAAAATGAAAATGCAAGTCAAAATGAAGAATGGATATATAAAAAAGGCAATACAGTAAAACCTCTCCATAAGGATCCCCCCTATAAGGATAACCTCTTTATAAGGATATATTTTTCGGTCCCCAAAATTTTCAGGGCTCAAAAAGGCCTATATCCTTAGAACCTCTTTATTAGGATATCCTTATATTTCTCGGTCCCAGGATCACGTGTATATCCTTATTGGACCAGTAGAATCATCAGGATTAGCTATCACATGATAAATATACTGGGGGTTTCAAGAGATTCAATTGAAACTCTAAAAATGTCACAGAAATAGCCCGATCGGGACTAATCGGAAGGAAATTACTACTATATCGGGATTAAGCGGGACCTCTATACAAGGATACCTCTATATATCCTTAAAAAAGACTACAAAAACCGGTATCCTTACAGAGAGGTTTTGCTGTAGATCTAAAAGATTTACCAACTAGAAACGCATTTACCGATGATAAGTAATCATTCAATCACTCATTCAATTATCCTTGAAAGAAATTGGAGAAATTACCTACCAGTCCTCCGGTTCAAGCCGGTAGGTATACTTCGTCGATAGCAACTATCCCCCAACGGTATTGCCGTCCTCGGAGAATAAGGAAATTGTAGGGAGATTTTGTGTTGTTATACATACCTTCAGTGCATAGGAAATACGAAAGAAACATTTGGTATACCGGTGGATAGGATATCCGACCTAGATTCCTCTTAATTCTCCCATGTGCAAAGTACAAACTGTTGAAAATGTGATTAAGTAAAGGGGCAGTGGAGCAAGCGGGGGTAGTTTGGTCAAAACGGTAAAACGACGTGCTATCAGTGCGATGATTACTTGGGGGCGTATTATGAAGCAAAGTTCCAAAGAACTATCTTATCGTGCGACGGTTAACCGTCAAAGACAGTCTCACTGTTGGATTTTTTTGAGGTATTTCACCTATCTAAGCGTGCGAATGTGAAAGTTCAACTGTTAAATGGTTGTATATATGTATGGCTGTATTTGTATATATATAGGTAAATAGATTTGTATATATATAGGTAAATAGATATATATATCCATACATGTACGTGTATATGTTTATGTGTATATATATGTATATATGTGCATATTCATTCATTATCCGGGGAGTGTCACTCTAAATGATACTTGCTCGAGGCCCCAGTCGTATCAAAAAGATCGACCATCAAAGCAGTTCTTGTTTGTTGTGTTCGCGGTGGTGGTTCTTGGATTGGATGCATTTCCATGCATAGCATGTGCAGCTGTGTGCAGGTATGTATGGGTCATTACTGGACCTTCTACATGGGTATCTCTACAAATGAAGTAGATCAGGTTATACTGCCGCGAGAGATCTACAGAGTCCCCTTTGACAGCTTTTCTTGGGAGATCTCGGAAAAGGGTCCGGCAATGTCGTAAGAAGTCATGGAAATATATTTGAACTCTAAATCATACGATCTGGAGATCTATGGATATATGGTATGGGTGTGAGTGAGTGTGAACACATGTATGTGTATGTGTATGAGTATGTGTGTATCTGGGTAGACATGTCTATCAATTGCTGTCTACACATAGTAAGGACGTACTGTATATCAAAGTACTTTGTAGTCAGACATTTCCAATAGCTTGACATCTCGAGAGGCGAGACATCGAACGATAAGTGGAATAACGGTCCCGTAATAACGGCATCTACCGCAAGTCACCTGCATTCTAGGTCATCGGCATTGAATCCAAATCCACTATTAATAATAACAATGAGGCTACATTCATCACACTCACCACACTCATGACATTGATGACATTCATGACATTCATCACCTAGGTACATTCATTGATAATGGATCAACCGCAATTTGTGGTCCAATTTGACCACAAACGGCTTACAAAGTATACCTATACCAAAGTCAGAAAACAAATTCAGACATTCATTTCCGCTCTTCGCCAGATCAAGCAAATGTATACCGGCACTACAGTCTCCAATCCATTCACAATACACGTTGGCACCACACCCTCTTCAAACCTAATCTATCCTGGCATGGCAATGGCATGCCATACCAGTGATACCACCCTCAATCTCCAATCTCAGATTTCCATTGAGATTTCCCGTTCTGCAAGATCCCGAGCCGCTCTACCTTACCATCCATCCATCCATCCATCCATCCATTCCTTGATCCAGCCCGGAACCTCTTTCCATCTCCCCTTCATTCCCGATTTCCCAAGATCAAACCCAAGTCTCTTTACTAACAAGGTTATTCCGATCGATGCATGCTAGCAACCACACCTATTGTCAAATAAAATACCCCCATCTACCAATCCCATTCTTCACAACCTCTTCACAACCACAATCTTCTCGAGCCCTTCTCCATCTCTGTGCCTCGTCGAAAAAGCACACAACATCCAGATCCACACGCATCTGTCAAATCAAATCAAATAATGCTTCCTAGGTATCTCGAGGTCTACGTATATCCTCCCAAACCCATCCACCTACCCCACCAGAACGCGACCCAAGCGTAACATCCCCCTCAAGGATAAAATATACAGAACGACTGGGGTTTCAAACTAACGCCTAATATTTCCCAATTCAATTGTGCAAACAAGATCTCACTGGACCATTTTTGGCGAATGTAGACGAACCCTGAGATTACATCTCTCCCGGCCTCCGGAATCGTCTTGGAAGGATGAGGCGTGAGGTAGTAGCCTCGAATCGATCGATGGTGATGCCGATGATGGAATCAAAGATGGATGGACGATGGCTCGCCCCACTGCTAAACCATGGGTTTGGAATTTGCTTTGTTTGATATATAAGACATTTTGTGCTAACGGCCGATTCAACTAGACGATGTATGCTATTAGTAGAGCATATTCCTTATTCTTTTGACGGCAGGAGAAGTCTCTAGAAGCTCTGCACGACAATGCATGTCGTCAGGTCAGGGGAACATCATCAGCTTCAGGAATGAAAACGCTAGTTTCAGCTCCTCCTCATCCTTTCTATGCACAAAGGTATACGCACTCGATCTACTCAATTGCTCTTAAAACGGTAACCTAATCCAAAGGCATGCTTACCAATAACCTTATCGGGACTGCTTTGCATGCACGCACCATATGCGTGAAGAATTGACGACCTGACAGACAAATTGGCCAGGGATTATGTCCGGATCTGTCAATTGAGCATACACACATTCTCCCCCAGCAGACCTCATCTCTTCTCCACCAGTGAACACACCTCCTCGTTTTCCCCTACCTCAATCCAATCCGTTTCGTCTCATCTCGTCTCACCCCCATCTCAAAGCCCTCTCCATCTCTATCCCCTTCCTCCATCCCGTTCCCTCTAAAGAAAAACAAGGTATAACAAGACCCCAGCACCCGGATACCTACCACCCCATACATAAACAATACATACATTATTGACGCATCCAAGATGTCATCAACCACACATCAACCCAAAATCATCCACATCATGACATTCCCATTTCTTGACCCCCAATCAAACTCCTTTTCTGCACCACTCACATGCCGCCGCATCCATTCTATTCCATTATATTCCTATACATTTGCATATAGCTAGTGCTACGTCCTGTACTGTACCACGCTGCATATGCGAGATCGAAATTACCATTCCTACAGGTAACAGAACCACCCATCTACCTCCCTACCGTCAATCTCCATACCCATCCCCATCTCCAAACCAATCACCCAACTCAACCCATCATCCCCATTCATCCATCCATCCATCTACCCATTCGCAAACATTTCCCGATCCATCCATCCCTTCTCCCTCTCTCCATCCAAGTCCCCCCAATCTTTCTCCTCTAACCGCCAATCACAATCACAACTACCAAGAAATTCCCCTCCCACCCCTGTCTTAAATCCGGACACTTGCATCTACCGTAGTAACTGTACTACTACCCTACTACTATCCCCTAGACTGCCGGCTTAGGACACCTTAAATAGTCCGTGCACAAGCTCAACCATCAATAATTCAATAAATGATAATATAATTAAAAGTCTTGATAATATATTCAAAACTTGAAATTTATTAGAAAAATAATTATAAAATGGATTTAAAAGATATTATTATAAACAGTTGATAATTATTATAAAAAACTCATATTTCGATGATGAGAATTCTCAAATTTCTGATGTTCTGATTGGTCAATAGAGCGAGGTGTCCTCTGTTGGCAGTCTAGGGGATACATCATCTCATCTAACCCATCTCCATCGTCTATCTCCATACGACACGACGAGACGAGACGACACAAATCTCTGACCACGGCGTTAAGTAGAAACTTGCTTTTTTCTGTCTTCTCCCACTCTAACCCTAACCCTTTAGCTTCGTCCCATGTCTCCCATGTTTATCTGAAATCCATATATCCCTCATACACAAAATCCATAATCCATAATCCATAATCCACAATCTCGCCATCCAAGTTCCAAGTTCCAAGTTTCAACTCACATTCCCTCGTTGAGGATAGGACCCGACTCCTGAGTCCTTCTGGTAAGTCTAACAATCTATCATGCATACCTACTTCATTAAAGATCCAGAATCCAGAATTCAATATGCAAATTCTATGACGCTCACAAACATACTAAAAAATAAACAATCAATCAACATCGCCACAAATCCAATACGCTGTGTGTAGAATCTTAGATGGATAGATAGATAGATAGATACATGTATAAATACCAATATGCTATCTGTGAACCACACTGCGAGTACCTAGATAGATGAATATCCAGTAGGGATTTTGAGATATACCTATCTGTCTGTGTAACTATCCACGCAAAGTATTATGAAGAAATATAGACAGGTTGAGGCCACAGCTGTAGCCGTAGCTGTATCTGTAGGTACCTATACCTAATAACCCACCCACTAAACCCATCAATGAGCCAGCGCACTCCATCCCCATCGCCAACCCTAACCCCTATCCACGACGCACTTTCCTGATTTATCTTTTGTAACGTGTATATTCTCAGCAGACCTCTATTCCCCCGTTCCTTTCCCTTTTATCATTATCTCCTTCTCTCTCTCCAACCCTGTCCTTCCCTGTCCTTCCCTGTCCTTCCTTTTCCATTCCTTCCTTTCCCACCCACCCATCCTCCCCCTCACCAATCATCTAATTATCAAAAAGTCCCGCCACCCCCTCCAAATCATCAATCTCACTCTTAACCTTCCTATTATCCTCAACCGGTCCCCTCATAAAAGCCTCTTGCATTTTGCTCCTCTCCTTCCTCACTACACTTGCACTCTTCGAGATCCTTCCCTGTTCACTAATACTAACCCCCTTCAAATCCTTCAACAAATCCAATATCAACGCCCGCTGAGTTCTCTGTTGAACACCCTGTACTGTCAACGCTTCAATACATTTATTTACTGCTTTTTCTTGAATACCAGGTAGACTGAGGAGGATTTGTTTAGGGGTATCTGTAACGGGTGCATAGTGAGCTAGAATCGATGCGATAAGAGAAGCGAGATCTTTTTGTAGTTCTACGAAATAGGGCTCATTTAGTGACGAAATGGCAGCTTTTAATACTTCGGTGCTGATGAATTCTCTGATCGATGAAGCGAGAGAAGAATCGTTGCCCGAGGAGAATTCGGGAACAATAGATCGGAAAACACGGAGGACAACTCCGCAACAACGGGTATCTCTCATGCGAATAGCGTGTGTCAAGAAAAGTAGAAGAGATTCTAAAATAGCTTGTGATGTCAAGCAAAACTTTCTCATGCTTGGATATGAATTCGCTTGATTTTGAATGAATGTCGAAGCTTCTTTGGCTGACCTCGGTGCGGGTGTGCTTCCGATATCTATCAAAGGGTTAGTCTTGGTAACATATGTGAAGATTTTTGGCAATTTACTTGGTCGTGCTGGATCGAGGAATCCAGCAATCATCATGACAGATGTATGTGTCAACTGTCGCAGAATGCTCTCTTCCTTCATTTCCTCGGTCAAAGTGTCTCCATCCGCAGGAACCACTTCCTTATGAGATAATCTCTCCCATTCAGAACTACATTTAGCGTCCATTTGAGCGAAGCAGGAAGCCAATATAGGAGGCACAAAATGAGATCGAACTTCTACTGGACAATCATCCACCATGAGTCGCACAACGTTCAACAAAGCAATAAGTTGATGCGAAGACAAGCAATGAGCATCTGCGAATAAAGCATTTGCGAGTGGTCCAGGAAGCTCGCTAAAGCCATAGAAATCAACATCCAAACGACTCATAGAATAAAGTATCGAGTAACAAGACTCTCTAACAGTACGAATTGAGCCTCGTATAGATGATGCAAGACCTTCCATGGTAGATTTGGTACCAGTAACCCTAGCATAGAAGTCATCTTTACTTCCAACCGATATTCCAGATTGCCAGAAGCGGTCTGTCAGAATTCGACTAACAATTGGTGCCATCTCTGGGGGAAGTTCATTCCAATTTGCAGGATTATGAAAGGCATGTGCATGACTATAAAAATTAGTAAGAAAATCGAAAAAAAGCAGTTCCACTCTTACCTCAAGTATCTTAAAAGAGTTGGCAATATAATTGGCAGCGCATCTCTCCATAAGGTGCAGGAAACCTTATAGGCGGGGTCTTCTTTCTCAAGCTTCTCGGTCGAGCAGCCTAGGAATGATTTTGTAGTTCTCAATGGCAGTGCCTGTACTCAGCTTAGTAATAGCCCCTTGAGTTCAACAGTATTGAACATACCTTTAATCTTTCTTCCATATCTTTCTGTATCGATTGAGCTTCCGAGTCAAGCTGATAAGTCGACCAATCCTGTATCTCATGAACTCGCCTTGTGACAAGGAAGTCTCTCACGCGATTCAACCCAAGTAGGTCACAGAACCCAGAGAACCCTTCGACCGCGTGATTCATTTCTGAATCTTGCCAACTTGCTTGCACAGGTGTTAGAAATCCGTGCAGCTTTTGTAAACGAATCTCTGGGTCAATTTTAGAGTTACGGTGGCTGCTAATATTAGTCCGATATCTCATATTTGGCTGTGAGGAGCAACATACATGATTGTGAATAAGAAAGTCTGATAAGATGTCTGGCGCTTCTTGTCGAGATTTCTGGTAGAAATAATTTCATCGACCTTTGCTTGGAGTTGATCATAGACGTCCTGCGAGCCTCGGTCAGTAAACACATCTCAATTAATTTGAAAGAACTCACCAATAGTTGATCAGGCATTTTTCCGGCTAGTCGTTGCAACTCATAAGCAGACTCTGCTTGTAGCTCTTTCACAGCTTCCGTATAAGCTGAGGCGTTTGGATACTCCATGGGTTGTGTCATCAAAATGTGTTCTAGCACTTTTAGCATGAAGCCCACTTTCTTATCTAAAGCCGTGGTTGAAAAGGCGACGGCAAGTTGTATAATTCTCTTTTGGATGATTGGATCCTAGTGACGAGGTTAGATAAGATCAAGAAAAGTGTAACTTCAACGGACCTCAAACTTGAGCTCCAGTAATCGTTGACACCAAGTTTCTAGATTGTCTTCTATACTTGTGCGCTCTTGTTCCTGCTGATAGTCAGTTGGATGTGTCAATCTTGTTGTGCGTGTAATTACATCTCGCTGAGGGTCAGAGCCATGGCCTGCTCTCCATTTCATATATCCCTTGAGTGCCGCTTCTACCACGGTGAAATTCTTATCAACTCGTAGTACTGCTATCGAGGTTTTGGAATAGTTTTCCACTAAGATTGGGTCAATTAAATGCTATTTAGAATCGGGGTGGGCGGGAGGAGGCAATCTACCAGAAAAGGGGGGGCACCCATCATAAAGGTGCTGCAAAGAGTTATCCACTTGGCTTAAAATATGATAGATGGCCTCTGATTGCTTCTGCCGAACGACAAGCTCTATGATTTGAGAGCAATATCGTCGATAGTTTCCTAGAAATGCATGTCTTTCAGGCTGTGTATCGATATCTTCCTGTAGAAATAGGTACTCTGGATCTTCGCAGTCATCTGGCATGTTCTCATATCGAATGAGGCGTGAACTAGAAAGTTCTAGAAGAGGAGCAATTAAAGGTGTTATAAAAGAAGACCCTCCAATGATTGGCGAGCGAAGCAATTTTGTCCAGGTAAGAATAATGGGTATCGAAACGACAAGGCTTTGACTTTGAGCAATAGCAAGAAAAAGATTCAAGAGGTTAGAAAGATCGCAAGATTCGGGTATAGCTGAAATTTTAGATTCTATGAAGACTCCGAGATTTGACATCATCTACACGAGGTCAGTATGAACGGGTTGGTTGTCAAAAGTGTGTCAAACCTCAGAAAACTTTTTAGCAAATAGATACTTTTCATCGTCAATATCATTTGCGTCTACCACAGACCATTGGAATAGATTTCGTAGTAGACCAACCACTTCGCTGGTATACATCGGGCATACAAGCTCTAAGAATTCTTCATCTGAAAAATGCACACGAGAATAAAGTGCGAATAGAGCTTGAACAGACGCCTAACAAAGGATATCAGTTCTAGAAGCTAGTTTCACAGGTACTGTTTTAAACTTACCAGTTGCACGGGTGTACTGGGCGCAGCGAGACATTTGCACATATATTGCACGCATTGAGCACTGGAGATGGCTTTTGGTACGGTCCAGGGTACCACGGATTTATAAACAGCCAGTATCTTCACTGCACAGCTCTGATACTGAGGACTCGAAATGTCCAGTTGAAGGCACTGGCCTAGCAATCCACCAATTCTTACAAGCCAACCTTCTTCTCCATGTCTCAAGACGGTACCTAGCTGTCGATTTGGGAATGCTTCTGATAGTACAACTGCAGGTGTGAAGATTTCGACACAAGCCTTGCTCAGAGCACCCTCGCGTAAGACCGTGACAGCGTCTTCGCCGTTGAAGACCTCATCGGAGAGGGTTTCGAGAACAAACAGAACAAATTCCTTATAAACCACAGTACCTGGAAGCTCCCATAGACCCACGAGAAGCCTATCCATATCAATCCACTCTGATCCCCAGCTCCTCTTCGCAATCTCTACCCAGAGTTGTGCTGTCTTGTTTCGCAGATATGAGGGGTCCTCTTGAGCCAAATTCTCTGAGAGTTGAATGACCCATTGCCGCAGCGCACTTGCTTGCCCTTCCGAATATGCTGCCCATTTATGTTTTATCGCATGCTCCAAAAGAGACAGTGCATAGTGGCGTACGACCGGTTCTTGCGATTTATCGGATGCTAGGGTAAACCCATGATAAGGAGCTTCGTCTTCGGCTTTGATATTCTCTAGGAAGCTCGAGGCTTGTTGGCGAGACTGGTTGGATGAATACGGAGCATGGACAAGTTTCAAGGCTTCGTGGATTTGTGACAATAATGCCGTGTTTCCATTGGCATGAGAACCTGATACCTCGTTGGTAGTTGTAGTGTGCCCATTAGTAGACCCGTTCATAGTGACCTATCACTGTATGGCGGAAGCTAGAAAGACAATAAAATCTTTGCAAACTCTTGAGATTTATTTCCCAATGATACCCGTCTTTATAGAATGAGTCTCGAATTATGTGGTCTAACCTAAATTTATGTGAGAGTTAGATGTTCAAAGAGCTTTATCGAATTGCTTCGCAAACGCTTAAGTGAAGTTTATGAGAATTACAATCAATAGAAAGTGAGAGTTTTGTGTCAGCGTAATTAAAGAAGGTACAGGAAGTCGGTATTGAATGAAATCCTCGTGTGCTGCGTTCATTCGAGAATATTGTACAGTAGAGAGAGGATTTGATACCGAAGATCTAAAGTAAGTAAACCAAAGCAATATCACTTGTACAGTGAATCCAGATGTAGCCTTCTTCCCTAGTTTTCAGCGGTTGCTGCAGCCTTGCGGACCCACTCAATCACATCAATTACATAATCATTATAAAGTCGGTGGTGCGGTAATGCATCAATTATCTAATCTCCGATCCGGGGTTGAATTCTCAACGTCAATTATATTACCTTGCCTCGAGCTTGCCCAGGCCCGTGGTACAAAATGACTAAAGGCATTGATATGATGAGGATCTCAAATCAAACTGGAATAAATACAACGACTACATCGAAAGTTTTATGTATCGTATGTATTGTGGTTCTATCGTTCTAATTAGCCATACTATTTTCCTAAGCTGCCTTCTTAGTCATATTTCCATTTCTTCCGCTGCTATGAGATCTAAAAGTTTGGGCCATCAGTTCGTCAACTGTATGTGGCAGTACGGTGGAAATGCCAGCGTATTTGGATCCGTAGTAGTTTGAACTCACTTCCTTTGGCGTTCTGCTCATTCATTCTTCTCTTAACTAGTGCCTTTCTGATAACCTTCCCCCTCTGCTGTTCTCGCAACTTTCATGGATTCTTTGCCTTCCTAACTTGATTAGTTCCTTTGTCGACAGATCACTTGTTCTGAAGTGCCTCTCGAGCAGTACTTGATCTGCATACACTTCCAATATTGTATGTTAATTATGACATCCTATATGCCCTCTTTCATTTGAGGTCTGTTTAAATGAATTTGAAATGAAATGGAATCTATGTATTTTCGTGAGCTAGGTAGAGGGTCCTGCTTATCACTCATTCCATTTATCTTCGTCCATCTGTTTGTTTGAGGAAACCGAAGCATCGGGGCTACCAAACACTCTTCGCGGGCAGGAAAACCACGGAGCGAACATATCACTTGTTCAAAGATTCACAAACTGGCACATGCTCTTATTTTGGTTTCGAACAGTATTTTCTTGCTTCCTGTTATATATGTTGTTTTGCGACGAGAGGGTAAGAAGTAGATTAAAGATCATCCTCGAACAACAAATCTCTGTTGCACAAGTCATTCTCGCGTACCCAGCTCTACTGCTCCTCAGTTTATTTGCCCTCTCTTCTTTGCAGTCTACCCCTAAAATAAAATGATTATTAGAAACAGAGAGACTCGAACTCCCATCACACATACTCACGGTAGGTCCGAACCACGAAAGCACTCAGAGGTGCCCCACATGCAGTCCGTCCACACTAAGAGACGAGTATTCTACCATTGAACTATGTTTCCAGTCGGTTAAAGCTATTTGATTAGCAAAGGAAGTTGTTTAGATATTTGACACAAGGTTGGAAAGTGAGATTAGAGAAGATGCTTGATCAGAATAAACTGCAGGAAAGATGAGGATTGCTATACAACATTACCTTGCTACAGTAGTACTCATGAACCTACCAAGTATGTAAATTTAACAGTCTCCCTTGTATTCGAGCTGGCTAGAAAATTACGGTCTATAGGTAGCTCTTGAGATCACACAATCTTTATAGATCATATTTACATGTTCAAAACTTCAAGTCCCTATTCACCCTATTTCTCTCAAGTCTTGATAAACACAAATGAAAAGTTCAGTCTTCATATATTCTACAATGTTTATCCTCAGTCGATCCAGTACATCAGCTAAAGTCTCATACCCTATTTCTCTCAAACTAGAGGCAGGTATTCCCCCCACGCATTCATTTCTCGCCTATTCCAAACTATCAATACACTCATCAGTCTCAAAAATCATAATACATAATGCTAAGCCAGCTGCGCCAAACGCACTGAGACTTTACAATGCACCACCCTTCCCTCTACTATACCCACATCTTCAAAATCTCACACATCACATCTCGCATTTCGAATCTCGAATCTCAACTCACCGCAACCAAACCCAAATTTATCCATACTAAGACCTGTGTAGCTTAGATCAAAACCAAGTATCCCTTCACTACCTATTAACATGAAGCGCTACCAACCTACAAAGATGAAAGGCGAGAAACAAAAGAAAGAAACAAGAGCAGCCTATCATGTAAACAGATGAACAACATACCAAACAAATCATCACAGATAACAACAATTACCATCCCATCCCATCCCATCTATTTTAACACAGCAATTCGATACATCCATCATTCAAACATTTAGATACTTCCTACCCACAAACAACCTCTCTATTCCAATATTTATAATGAAACATCAAAAACAAGTTGATCTGAATGTAGAGACTCAAGAGCGTGATAGGTGGTAGGAATGAGGAGGTATCTTGTATGAAATTGAAGAGGAATATGAGAAAGGAGAGGAAAATATAATGACAGGCAAACAGGGGTAGGGGAGAAAGGTATAAGGGAAGATCGATGTTGGAAATAAAGTGCAATAGGTTTTGGGGATGGTAGATTTGTAGTGAACTGAACTGTGTATTATAGAATGTTGAGTATGCGACTTTGTGTGTGTGGTGCCTATAATTTGACGGGTTTTCAGTGAGACTTGCACTATTTTCCCTAGATTTTTTAATGCTGTGCTTGAAGTATTATTAATTCATATCAATTATTGTGCAATTGTGAGTATCCATCGTTAATCCACCTCAAGAAGATTTTAGTATCCCTAAAATATCACACTCTGATCGTGCCTTGAGAATTCTATTCCTTAATCACATCCCCATTCTTCTCCATTTCACCTACCAGGAATCTCCACTCATCACTACTTACTTTGCTTACACTCAACCGTGCCAGCTTCAACATTTGCATATTATTCAATGCATTTCCCTTTTCTTCAAACCAAGCTTTGATTTCCTTGAGCGTGATAGGGGTTTTTAGTTTCTGGCGAAATTCGACGTGTACGACACTCCACTTGGGATCATCCGGTGACGATTTAGGATCGTAGTACGGGGCCGTAGGATTATGCGCTGAGACTATTCTTCTCATTAGTATGGTAATCGAAAGTATATGGTTGATGGGGATTCATTACGATCCGGAGAATGTTCTTCAACAATCTCCATGATTCCAACAATTGCAGGAACTTTGCATGATGAATGATAAAAGAAGGCCAAATCTCCCTTTTTCATCGCACGAAGATTGTTGCGTGCTAATTTATGTATAAGTGATGGTATTGTAAAACAGAGGGGCAAGGTGACACACCTGGATATGCTCGTATTCCTTTCAAAGCGTTAGTATTAATGTTTACATGTAATACATGTGTAAGGAATAACATACCATCCCAAGGCTCTGGTTCGGTTTTGGCTGCCAAATCATCGATGGAGAATTTAATATCATGACCCTTTTCGATACGTGATTCAGGTTCAGCTTTCATTAGCCAATATTGACGAGTTGATGAGGATTCGCCCGAGAGGATTTCTGTTGCAGTAGATTTGGTGCCATTTGGTAGAGACAGGTTGGTAGATTTTGTGGATTTGGTAGGACTCTAAAAATGGCCCAGAAATTAAACTCGAAAGCGCAAAGATAGAAAATGAAATTGTTAAAATGATTGAAAAGCATGAGATAAAATCACTACCAGTCGGTGTGAAGCATGATTTGTGAAGAGCACGTGCTTGTCCAAGAGGGTCCTCGTGAATCAAAATATGAAGCAGTAAATGCTAGGTCGGTATATAAGTCTCGGGAGACTATGAGAACATTGAACGTATGGAAAATAATCAACCTACAACAGTCGGTTTTGGTGCAGTAACTTCTCCATTAACATTTGCTTCTTTTTGAGAATCTCTATTTGCCGTCTCCTTTTTGATCTCCTTCTTGGTATTCGGTGCCGAGGAATACGAAGTTGATGAAGTCGTAGCCTTTTCGTTCAAGCTCTCAGTATTGTTTACTTTTTGTCGACTTGATCTCCGAGGCGCTACATGAACTTCATCTCCGACATCTTTGGCCTTTCTCTTGACCATCTCGTACCGTATGTACCGTGTGTTGTGTTTGATTAATGGTGTAGATAAGCTAATGAATGATTTGATGGGTCCATGGAAATAATATCACCAAAGCTTTCCAAGCTCCAATGCCTCTATATATTTATTTGAATGGAGCAACAAGGATTAAAACCTTCTCGGCGTTTCCCAAACTTCCTTAAGCGAAAGAAATGACGACCAAGAAGCCTCGTGCCTGCCGAAACTAAAATCAAAAGCTAATCCATTTTTATGTTGTGCCCCAGTTACACCATCTGCACTCCTCCCTTTTAATACCACCTACGAAAGTGTCTAAAGTGTAGGGAAACTCTAGGTGAGTAATGTTACGAGGTAGCTACCAGACACTTATTCAGATCCTGAGAAGGGGAATGTTTAGACACATGAGAATGAGAGTTAACTCAATAGTATTCACCTCGTACATTACACAAGAGACATCTTTTTCCTTTTCCATGGTGCCACTAGACGTTTGTTCTCGTTCCTCACCTGGACATTCATTAATCTGTGATTTAACGGACATTTATCCATCCATCCATCCATCCACACTGTTCTGGGCTTTTAAAGGCATCAGACCCTGTCTTATGCATGCTTGATAGACCATTGAGGCACTCTTCTCAAATAACCCTAGCAACATGAACGCCATTCTGTCAAAAGCATCTCTCCTTCCACAAAGCTTTCGTGCTTCCACCCAGCAACCTTCAACGGGATATTGAGTCTCTACAATCACCAACGACGGATAAGGATAGCCGGCTCCGAGGCAGATATCTAATGAATATCATATGCCCACCTGTCTGTCCACTGGTCAAATTACCAATCCCGTTTCTCACGCATCACATCCCAAACCCAAGAGGCATAATCTGGAAGGGGTATCATTGGTCTGTGTGTTTGTGTGAGTGATATGGTTAGTATCTCCATGATGTGAGGAGAATTGAAATGGGTCTAGAGAAGTAAAAGAAGGAACGAGTACCATACCAGCATATCCTTCAGAGACGGCATTTGTGACCCATCAATCTGATCTTTCCTGGATCGTCAGGTAAGGCAATGAATTATACAAAAGCTTATATCGGAAACGTGATTTCCAAATTGGCCCTGCACCTTTGAACAGTTAAATAAAACCCCCCTCCCCCTCTTTTTCTTCTGCTCCTGTTTTTTTCTCTCATCCTACTATTCTCTCCCTGGCATCATGATTCTGTCTTCTATTCCATCAGTCTTTTCTTCTTCTTTACAGCGACCAGGAATTTCACACCGCATCAGGAACAGGCACGACCGGGAATCAATCATACTAGTCCAACACACATACTTAACCAAGGAATCTTTAGGACGTTGCGAAGAGAGGTATTAACAGTAATAAGGATAATCTAGGTCTTGATGAAGGATCAGTCTATACGGTTTTTGATGTGACTCGAATTTCAATTCGAATTCATTGAAGATGATAGAATGATCTTTTCGGAAGGAAGGGTTACAAATTCGAGCCAAGGATATCAAGATATGATTGGCTTAACTATCGTTAGCCGTTTTCTCTTTTTCTAAAAAAATGGAGCGACGACCGAGGAAAGGAAAGGAAAATACAGCATCTATCTATCTATCAGTAAGAAACAGTTGAAGGTCGCGACATTCATCTGACAATCTCCTTATTACTCAACAACGCAACACACAACCCTCCCCCGGAAGACTTCTCATTAGTTCCAATTCGCATTTTGGAGTATCATTCCGCGCTGCCTAGGCATTTCAAATATCTTCGGGTTGCTTATTCGGTCCACCAGTTGATTCAACCAACGTGTTACAGCAAGCATTCTCACATTGATTCTTACAAATCCGCAGAAGTTGTACGGTAGGGCTTCTTACCGCTTCGTCGCTGCCTTGATACCTTTTCTCTCCTTACCTTACCTTGCCTTACCTCACCGTACCTCACCGGACTACCGCACATTCGCAACTGACGGTCCGTACCTTATTATTAACCATCAAGCTACTACCTACCTACCTCTACCTCTACCTCCATCTCCACCTCCAACCCAACACAAACGTGACCTTGGATCCTTACACTCATAATTGGTCACGCTTTCACTCTCCTCTAATGTTATGTTGCAAATCATTTATTACTTTGGAACACAATATCTCTTGTCATCGCATCAATCATCACTCATCACTCATCAATCAAATCACCACAAATATTTCATTTTCATACTCACAGTCATATTCCACCCACGCACCCACCAATTCGACCATTCTGGATCTTCCAATTGCCATGGATAATTGACTGACACAACATATTTTGTTCTAGAAAATAACCGATTCTTCTTTTTTTTATTTATAATTCCATTATACCAACTCAACTATTTGCATCATCGCGTCATTGGTTGGTGAGTTGATAATTTCTGAAATTCTAGAAAGTCTTTTTTCCCCTTTGATCTTCATTAACGAAGCGTGGTTATTTTGGGGCGTTACTTTTTTAGTCACTAATCCTAATCTTACGTTAGCGTACAATTCAGGTGAAGAGAGACTCCGAGACTGTCAAAACAATTTGGGACCTCAACAGCGCGCGTCGATAGGTAAGACCTTGCCTTTCATTCCTCTCATTCCTATCCTTATGTTAGAAGGATGTCACGAGACATATTGTAGTTATTCATGCGCATGTTGATTGAATATCGTGGATGCGGTTGATAATAAAGTTGATGAAGCAATTGTTTCCCCCTTTGCTTCATTTGACCCATCAGCGCGTCGCGACTACATCGCGCTAGATTCTATCTTTGATTTCTGCGTCTGCTCCTTTATCCTACTGGATTTCAATGGATTCAAACTTAACTTTGATGATAACTAACACTTGTGCGCATCTGCAGATGGGTTGCCACTACTATCATCCACAGACATGAGCTCCTGGATGAACGACGCTGCCGTCCAAAACCACAATGGCGCAGGCTTCAATCATATGAACGAATCGAATACCGGAGGAAACATGATGGACCCATCGGGTTTTATGCCCACTTCATCATCCTTTGATCCCAATCAATTCCAGAATCAACAATTACAACAAAGAATGCAAAATGGTGGAATGCGCAATGGGTCGCCAGCCTTCAACAACCCCGTGTATCAAACCAATCCTGTTATTCCATCAAAGAGACCAAGGCCAAGGGAAGACAGTCTAGGTACATCACCCAGGCAAGCTTCGGGCATGCTACCTGGATCTCGCTCACAAACTCCACAACAAGCTGTCTATCCCAATTTTTCACCCAACAATGTCCCCCCACAACATGCGCCTCAACAGACACCATATTCGCATCTACAAAATGGATCGAGTAATGCTAGTCCGTCTCCAATCATGGCTAATCAGCTACGTCCTGGCGGTGTACCACAACGAGTTTCTACCGCTTCTCCCCATCCCTTCTCGCCTTCACAATCTGATCATGGAAGCCGAGTCGAGACACCACAAAGTAGTACATTTGCCCAGAACACTCCCTATGCACCTGCCTATGGTCAAAATTTTACTCCCCCACCAGGACGAACTTCGGCACCACCGCAAAGTGCGATGTCGACGCCACAAATGCCACCTGCTATGTCACAACCTCAAATGTATAATCAACAGGCCCAACCACCAAATCACCAACCGCAACAAAAGAACACTTCTTTGGACCAAACCAGGCAAATGTATCAGATGCGACTGCAACAATCACTTCAGCAGCAGCAACAACAACAGCAACAGCATCAACAACAGAGCAATCTACATGCTGCGCAACGACAGAACATGTCGCCCGGTGTAAATCCATTGTCTCAAGGGCAGATGATGCAAGCACCAAACGGTCAATTTGCTGGTATGCGACCTCAGCAAGCTTCGATGGCCCAAAATCAAAATCAGAACAATTTTCTCAAAAGCTTGGCTGCTTTCATGCTGTCAAAGGGTCTGCCTTTAGAGACGAATCCATTTGTAGGTGATAGACATATCAATATTTATGTTTTGTATGCGGCAGTTACCAAATATGGAGGATACAGGAATGTGACGGCCCAAAATGCATGGGGACAAATTGCGCAAGCCATTCAAATACATCCTTTGAGATATCAAAACGTGCCTCCGCAACTCAAGGCTCTATATGAGAGAAATCTTCTTGCGTTCGAGGAGGCTTTTCAATCCAATATGCAAAGGCAGAGAGCAGCCGCAATGAAGCAGGGCGGTGCTATCGGCGTACCCCAAATGTCGCCCACCAAACAAATGCCTCCATCGAACTCTATGCAAGCATCACATTACATGCAACAGCAGATCGCCCAACAGCAGCATCTCCAGCAGCAACAAACTACCCCCATGAAGCAAATGACACCTCTACATCATCCTCAACAACCTGTCATGAATGGTTTCTCAACCCCACAAGCCCCGCCAGTACATCCTTTAGGATCTCAAAGCCATGCTCGGAACAGTCTCTCGAGGAGTGTCGAGGCCACCCCGCCGCAAAATACCGGCATTTACCCAATACCGTCTCCAGCCTCAATACCCAAGTCTGGCAGTATATCATTGGCATCACCTCATCCTAACATGGTGCCGTCATTAGATGAGCCAAATCAAGATGAGCTAATGAACGTAGTCCTTCCTGAGAAGTTGAAGGTCTTTTCGCGGATTCCTGATGAAAATGGGGGCGCCCTCGATTTGGAGGTTCTCCGTGGCGAGGGGACTTCCTTGTTGAAATTAAAGCCAGATTTTCCACCATTGACTGAAATTGGTACCATCGACGTCCATGCCTTGACCATGAGCCTTCAATCCGGACTACATGCCGAAGTACGTTTGGCTTTAGATACTCTGGCCTTGGTGTCCTCCGAACAACGGCTACCAATAGAGTTGATGAAATGTGATGATTTGGTTGAGACACTGGTGGATTGCGCCGAGGATCAGGTTGAACTTTTAGCCGAAAACGCGGCAGAGGTATCGGATATGATGCTCATAAATTCATATGAAGATGTCGTTCGCGCCTGCCAGGCTGAGAAGCATGCCGTACAAGATATTCCACCTTTTGGATCGGAGGAATATCAGGTCGACCGAGCAGTCGAGAAGCTGATTTGCATTACTAGTATCTTGCGCAACCTCTCATTTCACGAACCAAATCTTTTGTTCCTTGCAGAAGAGGTTGTTATTAAATTCTTCTGCGTGGTAATACGGTATCTGGGAACTCGAAATATGCTACTTAGGACCAACCAGAACACGCTTGAATTTATGAAAGACGGTGTTATATTACTATCAAACATTGCACATGAGATCAAGTTACCTGGTCGCGAACAAGCGTTATGTTTATTGCATTTCCTATTAGCATTTGCGCCCTGCCCGCCCCCAAACGTAATGGGATCCGACAAAATCACATTTTCGCAGTACGACCCAACTATTCATTATTATATCTATCCTGCCGTTGATAGTCTTGCCAAGCTTCTTGCGCGGGATGAACCAAACCGAACCCATTACAAAACGATCTTTGCCTCTGACGTGTCTTCGTCTCCACCTTTTGACCTTCTGACAAGAACATTCGCTCTGTCTATCTCGGTGATACCTGATCAGCAAAAAGATCCTAAACGGGGAACCTTCCTACCTCTGGTTGAAGCCCGAAAGCCAATGTTGATGCAAGGCATACTTGCTGCGGAGCTTCTGGCAAACCTTGCACCAGGATACGACAGTGGCATTGCAAAAGCTTGGTTGACTTCAGAGGATGGGTTTGCAAAGAATCTTTCACACCTTGTATTAACATTATGTCACGAAGCTCCACAAGGTCCATCGCATGGCAGAGTTTCTGCCGTACCTAAAACGGCAGAGGAAGAGGCAATGTTACAAATAGTTCTTGGTGGAATTGGAATATTACGCCGACTGGCTGAAAAGGCACGAGACCCCGAAGATCCGACCTCTATGATACCCATACCTGGAATGCCAACGACGGAACGAATAATAAAACTACATGAACGCAAACAGCCTAGGCTGAAAGAGGCATTGCGACAATTGTGCACTTTTACAAGTCTTGGCTAATGAGTGGTTGGGTTTTCATATATGTATTAAGGTTCATAGACGCATGAATTAATAGCGTATGGAGTCGGCGTTTGTAATTTGATATATCTGCATGCCAAGCGTGGCATTTTCTTGATGTCTGTGATTCTTGTGGTATGGCTGGTATTGGTTTGTGTACAAGGGGTGATGGGTTCTCTTGAAAAGTAAGAGTGTATTGTACATATAGGCATTGAGTGTGTAGAATGATAATCAAAGCAAAATATTGCTTTTGAAACAACTAAACCCGTATAAATTCTTTCTCGTCCATGAATGTGTTGCAAGTCTCCCACTAAAAATGTCGCTCCTTGAGGAACTCCTTTACTTCCAGTTTGCACCACCCCTGTGATATGGTCAGTAAACTCATGGACTAAACCTCCATAAGGACTACACAACATACCTTGATTATGATATGCTTCGCCAATTGATTGACCCGAATCTCCTTGTCGGTGAATGCCTCTTCTAATTGCTCCTTCAACTTCATGATATCTCCTTCAATCTTTCTAATTTTTGTCTGCCTCAAGTTACCACCTGCTTTGGAAAGTGCATATACTGGCAGTTGTTTGGACGGCGTTCGAGATACATAGTACGGTTGATTCGGGGCTGTCGCAGGTGTAGTTTGTGAGGGAATTGGCGTCGAGGTTGAAATTGCTTCCTTTCTTGGGCTCGAGGAAGAGGGGTTCGTAGATAGTCTAGCAACACCAAGGAAATATCGTAAAGTGGTTGGTCTAGGCAAAGCCATAGGTCTAAGGAACTGTAGTGACATCGTAAGGGATATGAGGTTGTGGAAAGATTGATTTTTTGATCAATTATCTTCCCCAAACTTCATTCGAACGTCGCGAACTTCTCAAAGACAAAAAAAGACGCTAATAATTTAAGCTACCCTCCACTAGCGCAAAATTTTGTAGGCGGGCGCACACAATCATCAAATTCCGACATCTTTATCCTGCGAAAGCGTGAACCCCACCACTATTTCCAACTCACGACAGCACAATAGGATCGCAATCATGGCGGACAATACTCCCACGACTGCGAATGACCTTCTTAATGATGCTGCTCAAGCAGCGGCCAAGAGCCCCGAGGAAATCGCCAAAGAGAACGATCTCCTTCCCAAACTCATCACCCACCTCGACAGACATTTAATCTTCCCTTTGCTACAGTTTGTCGGTGACCAAGATGACGAGCCATCGCCAGAAATCACAAAGGCAAAATTCGAATTGTTGAAGAAGACCAACATGACAGATTATGTTGCCAGTCTCCACTGCGAAATCGAGGGTGTGGACGAAGCACCAAAGGAATACGCGAATAAGAGACAAGAAATTCTTCAAAGATTAGAAATTTTCGGACAAGAGAGCGAAAAAATCACAGATCTGTTAGGCAGAGAGGATGTTGTTACTGGACTGAGAAGCGACAAGGTTGCTAACTTGGAGTTCTTGAAGAAGGAGCATGATGTACGTATGGGAATTTTGTGTCACTGAAAATTTAACCTAACAAAGAAACAGGTCACAATTGAGATGGTTAACGTCTTATACGACTTTGGTAACTTCCAATACAGCTGTGGAAACTACGGAGCGGCTGCCGAACTCCTTTACCAATTCAGAGTCCTCTCTACCGACGATGACAAAGTCACTGCAGCAACATGGGGTAAATTGGCTTGTGAGATCTTGACTGGAAACTGGGAATCCGCTATGGAGGAAGTCCAAAAAGTGAAGGAATCGATCGAGACCAAACTCTTCAACAAACCTCTCGCACAACTTCATCACCGCACCTGGCTCATCCACTGGGCTTTGTTCCCATTCTTCAACCACGAACCCGCTCGTGATGTTATCTGCGACCTCTTCTTCTCCCCAGCATTCATCAACACCATTCAAACCGCCTGCCCATGGATTCTTAGATACTTGACTGCTGCAGTCATTACCAACCGTAACCGTACACGCAACACTGGTCAATATCAGAAACAACTCAAAGATATTATTCGTATTGTTAAACAAGAGAACTACGAATACTCGGACCCCGTTACCGATTTCATCAAGGCTTTATACCTTGACTTCGATTTCGAGGAAGCACAAAAGAGACTCTCCGAAGCTGAGGAAGTTCTCCGTTCCGATTTCTTCCTCGTCGCCGCCTCTGAAAACTTTGTTGAGGCCGCAAGACATTTGATCAGTGAGAGCTACTGCAAGATCCATCAAAGAATTGATATCAAGGATTTGAGTGCAAGATTGGGTTTGAACCAAGATGATGGTGAAAAATGGATTGTCAATCTCATCAGAGATACCAGAGTTGACGCCAAGATTGATTACAAGGAAGGAACAGTTGTCATGAACCACCCACCAAGCAGTGTATACCAACAAGTAATTGAGAGGACGAAGGGAGGATTCTTCAGAACACAAGTTCTGAGCGCAGCTGTTGCGAAGTAAGGCGAATCTACACTTTAGGGGATTGGAGAGAGGTTAGGAGCGTGGAAGCTGTTATCTAGGTCTCTCGTAATGGGTAGATGGGATCACGCATACTGAACGATATGTATATGGTCGGTCTGTTACGATCTGGTCTGGTCTGCATGGCTTTAAGCTGGCTGGCGTTTGGATTGGGGAAAATAAATAGCAAAAATGGAATGAGAACGAAATGATATAGTAGATTTCAGTCTTAGCTGTGCCCTATTGACAATCGAAATGTATGGGGATGATGAACGCAAGACATGCTGGAAATAGAAGCATATGGGGGAGCTGAACAGATGTATTGAAAGCAAATGATTATATGAACTCGTTGCTTGCACGAATAAATCAAATTTCTGGATCTATGATTTGCTTAACGAACTGTCTGCTGAATTGGACCGCCTCCTTGATATATTCCGTCTCTCTTTTGCACATTGCATTTGCATACTTTCCTACTTCAGCAACTGGATAGGTCAAACGAGTATAACCTTAAGTTATAGAGGTAGTCCTCATACTTCTGTTTCATTCTTGGTATTAGTAGACGTGCACCAATTTTTATGTTTGGACAGTCTGCTTTTGAATTCAAGGGGATGAGTTGGTGGATAGATACTGGATGAGCCATGCCCCTCTCTCTCTCGTTTGATCAAGTAGGTGGCAGTTTGTGTGGTTGGTGATACTGGCAAAATACACAATGCATGCTAGATTCTAGATGATGAACCGAAATAGAACAAAGCAGTGCAAAGGATTTCGATTTTTTTGGAATTATTTTAAGTTTTCTTGTTCTGCTGAATAAAGATACTTGTCTTTTCCATTCACTACAATCCTATTGTGAAGCTTTCTTTATCTCCTAACAAGGGAGAATTGAGTACAATGAGATTGACAGAACAATGCCCTTCGTCCTTTAAAATGCCTCTTGTGCCGCGACATGTTTTCTTCCTTTCCATTTTACGAAAACATTCTAAGTTACACATCTCATCTTCTATCTGCCTTTACGTTTATATTCACAGTCGATCATATATTATCTACACTAAATAATTCTCGAGACACATACATCAACATCCATCAAACCCACACTCTGAACTTCACAAAGCGAATCAACCATCACCCACCCAACCATGCCCAAACAAACTCGCACCCCGGGACAACCCCTCCAAGAACGTCCGCACCTAGACTCCCACGTCCAACAAACCCTCAACCGAGCCCTCTTCCGCGAACCCACGCTCGCTCGTCGCCAAAAACAAGCACAGCTGCAACGCAGAGGAACCCTCGCACAGAGAGCCGTTCAAAGACCCCATGTAAGTATCTTCACCGAATCCGATTCTGACATCTTTCCTTTAGTGCATACTCCTTCCTTTACCGTTTCGCCCGAAGATGCATTTGCTGTTCGTGGGAGCGGGGTTGGTTCGCCCGTTTCGCCTTTGACTCCTGAGGCTCTGTCTCAGGAACAAACTCAAGAGCAAGCTCAAGAACAAGCTCAAGAACAAGCAAAATACACCCTCGAAATCGAACCCGCGACACCAGCCTCAGAACTCGAGCCCCGTGGTGCATCGATGTATACGCATTGGTATTTTGATCATCAGGCGGCGAATCACTATGATGAGAAACATGTGAGTATGAGTGATAGGTCTGCGTTTACGATGATGAGTGGAGGGTTGGAGAGGAGGAGGAGGGGAGTGAGGATGAGTGTTAAGAGGGTGAGGACGTGGATTCGGGAGAAAGCGGAGAAGAAGGAGAGAGAAAGGGGAGAGAGGAGACGGGAGAAGAAAGGGGAGTTGGTGGTTAAAGAGAGGGTTTTGGGGTGTGAGGAGAAGGAGGGATGTGAGGGGAAGGGGATGAGAGGAAAGTTGGGCGCGGTGATGAAGAGGGGGACGGATAGGTTAAGGAAATTGGTGCCTGGGAAAAAGAAGGAGAAGAAAGAGGAGTGGAGAGTTTTGGATAGGATTACGGGGTTTCAGACTATTGAGTAAGTAGGGTGAGTACTCTAGGTAGGTCTTTGATTTCTCTTTCGTTCTTTCTTTTCTTCTCTCATTTTTGCATTGCCTCATTCTTTGCGGGATATTAATTTGTTTGTTTTGAAGTCATATATATATAATACACTATACGCATAATTGAGAGAATATTTCTACTCCTAATTTGTGACCCACTGATGTGCTGTGATGAGTGAGATGTTACTTTGATTTCTGTCAGGAGTAAGTATTGGTGAAATCATTTACCACATCTAGTACAAACCCTATTTATAAACAACTGTATGTTCCAGACGAATGGTACCAAAACGAAGCGAGTGCCGATATAGGGAAACTAATCTAGCTAAAAGATATAGATGGTCTGATCAGTACCATACAATACACAGGCCAGAAATTCTCTCAAAAACAATCCTCTTTCTCCATCATCACACACGTCAATCATGCATCACCAACTCACACCGAACCAAAAGTCGAATATAAACCCAACATCACGAATCTACTATTTGTCGCCCTCCAAGAAATATCGACGACGAATATCCCCCGCCGAAAAAGCAAAAAGAACATACAACAGTGGGGATTCGCTGGTGGTCACCCACCCAACTACTAATCCACCGATCTGAAGCTTGTGTATGGCAGAGCGGACGGGATGCCCAATTCTCTTCAGTCTATGGTCGTATGTGTTAGAAGATTGCTGAATTGGATATATATTGGGGTGTGTTAATTCATCCTGGTCTCAAAAGCGAGGGGTTGCACACACGAGATTAGGTTTGGCTTGATCTTACCCTCACTCAGTCTGGGTATTGCACTTGGAGTGTCTGCTTTGGTCTTGGGCTTGATTGTAAGGTATGTAGATATTGTTATTCAGATAGAACTAACTGTTGCTTTGTGAAGGGATAGTAGATAGTGAATGTCGTGAATGAAAAAAACCCGCAGGTGCACTAGCTAATTCTCACTTCCGTCGCAAAGGGTATGGATTCCTCATCACCATCCTATGACCCTCATCCATATGATGATATGATTCCGCAAACTCAAAGAGTTTACCGGCCAAACAAGCTTCGTGAAGTTCTAGCGGATTTGCCTCTCTCAGAAGTCTCTTGTAAATCTCCAACAGAATGCAGGTTTCCTCAAAAGTCTGGCAATTCATGAACCCATAATCCACTTGTAGTGTTGCATTTGGTGGAAACTCGGCGAGATCGTTAATGGCTACGCACTGTTTCAAAGACCAGACTGAAGGTTGTGGTCCGGAGGGTGATTCCGATAGAAACCGTTCCAGGAACTTGAATTCTAATCGCATTTTTGTCAGACCTTTGGAGTCTATGAGTTCGATTAATGTACCAGACTCGTACGCATGCCAGAACTCTGCAAAGGTAGCTGTTGGCGGCGCCGGACCATAGAACAAGTGTTGAGTATTGCCTCGAAGGTCCTCAAGAAGTTCATTCCCGAGTAGTAATCGTGCATAGAGCACTCCAAGCGCGTTTTCCTCTCGCTCGCCATTGCAAGTGCAAAAGCCAAAGTTGTACCAGTTCGTTTGGATAGGATTTGGATGTATCATATGAAGAGCCATAGCTAGAAGTTCATAGCATTGCATCTTGGCCTCGGGTTTTAGTTGACTTGGCTGTTTATGCTGGTCTTCTTTGTCCAAACAAACTCGGGCTTGGTCGTAAAATGTGGCTAGCAGATTCTGAGTTGACTCCTCTTGAGTTAATGGTTTCTCTAAAATATGTAGATTGTCCAGAAACCACGGAAAATACCCCCCTCGGTTAGCTTCGCTGATTTGATAGAAGTGCTTTTTGATGTTGGCAATAAGGGTACTCTCAACTTGCCATCTGTGAATGTCTTCGACTGGGACACCGCCGAGCCACAACCCCTTATAAAGCCCCAAAAGGTTAGATCGATCGGCAAATGACGACAGATGATTGAAACCAAAATCCTCAAGCACTTCCTCCTCATCAGGAATGGTATCCTCAGATATATTTCTATATAGATAATCAGCCGAGGTGAGCGGTCGCTTGGCACACGTGAACACATGCGACCCGTGTGTCCTGGTTTCGCATGATTCACTGCAATAGAAATCTATATTACAGATACTGCACAGTCGCGATGTCGCGATGTCACAGGTGCTGCATTCACCAAGTTCTTCTGACTCTACCAATGTGCCGTCTGACAGATTTCCCCAGGTAGGCTTCGGGGAAGCGGCATCACTCTTTCCTACCGATAATCTGTCCGGGTCTCAGCTCTTGCATAACAGTTTCAACAAATGAAAGATTATATCTCGATCCTTCTTACCTATTGAATAGCCCAGCAACTCTTTCTTGCTCCATTTTCTTTTTTCTTCGCTCTATTACCAGGTGCTTACCTGAATTTTCAGCCTTGGGGTCACTGAATATGCTGCTTCCACCAACAACAGACGTTTTTTCAAGTCGTACTGCTTTGTCGAAGTCTGACTTCAATTCTTTCTCAATGTCCTTTTGCACTTGTATCACTGATTTGGCTACTTTATCCGCCTGGTTAGAAGCTAGTCCTGTTACCTCGGGTACCGTCCAGGGTTTGAATAGTCGTCCATGGCAACCTCTTGTACCAATTTTGCCATATGCTTTAAGGAAACGCGAGCACATGAAACAGCTATACTTGCTGCAACCAAAATAGGCGAATGATTGATCCAATAACCGCTCATTCTTACTCAAGAACAGAATCATTTGAATCTCAGCATGTATGTTAAGTGCCTGCTTTTGCAACTTCCCGTACTCCCGCTCAGCTTTGGCAACAGTCCAGCTTGGCCCGATCACAGTTTCAACTGTCAAGGTGTCGGTCGGTTGATCAAGGAGATTCAAGGTCTCTCTTAGCTTGAGTGCATCCTTGAGCGCCTTTTGCGGTATCCTATCACCGGTCACTGGGATTATGGTGACATTGCTGAAACTTGGGAGCTTGAGAGAAACCTCTTTGAACTTCTCAAGTATGACCCGAAGCCTACCGAGAAAACAAATATCAATCCATAGTTTTCTAGTTTGTTTCGTAGACTTCGGAGATGTTTGGAGAAGCTCCTCGACGACTTTGCTCTTTCGTAGTTCATATGCTTTTGTGACAAGCGTGCCATTTCTGTCGATCAACCTCTGACCCGCCTCTAGCCTAGCAAAGGTGTGATTTTGAAGAACCAAAAGTTCGTTACGTGCTGTAGCGAACCTGTCGTTATTGTCATCGTTTAATGTGGTGTTGCAACTCTTGAGGCTCAGTCTCAGGTTCGGAATATAAGTTTCTTCGAGACGGTCTTCATAATACGCCAACATTTCATTCCAAAGCACCTCCTCGACTATTCGGTTCGGCAAGTCTTCACAAAAAGTTAGATTTGACTCAAGGGTTGATTGGTTAACAGGTACCTTTTCCGTGGAACAAGCCACTTAGACGCTTGCTTAACTTCTCAAAGAAAATATTGTCCACAATCTGAAAGCCTCCATTTCGGGTGATCCAAAGCGTCACATTCTCCTCGCCCTCCATCATACTGGAACATGCAACATATTTGCCGCCTTTTCTATTAGCAGTCAATTCCGCCAGGCAATCCAGGAACTTTGTCTTCAATTGATGATATCCTGAATCTGAAATTTGGTCATGGTAGCTTGTGTCTACACTAATCGCATCGCTGTCGGTAGTAGACTCGTTCTTGTCAGACAGCTCCGTGCCCAAGGAGACTGGCTCAACTTGTCCATCGTTTCGAAGTGCAAGAAGATTTGCGTAGGCAGTGAATTCTCGTTTATTAAGTCCTAGGAGATTCCAGTTAAAGTCTTGAGTCATGATGCTAGATTTATGGATGATTTTTGTGAGCCATTTAATGAAGGTGTGAAATATTAACCATGTCATGCGTGCATGCGGAGGTGACCATTATCGTATCACAGAACATACGCCACAATATGTGGCTTTGCCATGTAAACTCACAATTGCAAAGTCTAACATGACAGTCAGTCTATTGAAACTTGAAGTTGAAAGCATATCAGCGTTGGTAGGATTGAAGTAGAAATTAACCTAGTTCGTCCTTGATTTATGCTCGTGATTAGTGGGTTCGCGCTTACTAGAGAGTATATGGAAGTTTTGTATTATCAGAAAAGAAGCTGAGAATTGAGAAGTCTCGGACTTTTCACGTGAGAACATGTTACAAGATCTATTGAAAAGAGATTATTGATGAAAAGGGTAGGTTTATGTATGGGATAAAATACTTAGACAAATCTGCCATCTGGGGGAGCATCTCGTTTGTGATTTCGCTATGAGTTTATTGATCCATTGTCTGACTTGAAATTCTTCAAACTTTTAGGAATTCGTTATTTCAATAAACTCATTAATGGCATAATGCCAAAACCCAAGAGACTGTCGCTATTGGGTTGTGTTCTGGACTATCGAATACACTGATCTGGTTTGAGGTAGCCATTTCCTCTTTGAAAAAATACGGATCAACACAAGCTAGAGTACTAGTCATGAGGCAACAAACGGGCAAACAATGTACTCAAAAACGTATGCTATACATGTATATAAACTAAACTTAAACATTAAAACCACGACTAGTGTTTATATACGTGAATATTAATATATCGCATCAATCCGCATCCACATCCGAACTATTCGTACAACGCTTGTTGCCACCATGCACATCTGTTGTTTGCAGTGGTATCAGTTTGCACACTCCCCAAACCAGTAGTTCCAAGAACGATTGTCGTGGCATTGCTTTGGTATTCTGGGAAGAATGGCACTCTAACCCCATTGGGATTACCTGTCATAGCGAAGTTCATGATGTATCTTTGTAAATCAGCTGCTATGGTAGCGTTTACTGGCAACCCATCGTTTGAGGTAGTAGTGTCACCATTGAAGAACGTGTATGCAATGTCTTCGCCGTGAAGTCCGGGTGGAACGGCAAAGTAGTAGGAGTGTGTTTCGTTAAGGAACGCGGTGTTCAGGTAGCGAGTGTTGCACGTGAAAACAATTTCGGCTGTGATCAGGGATGCTCGTTCCCAAACACTCGTGTATGGATAAGAACCATTGTAGACTGGTGGATAAAGGGTTCCAGTCACGTAGGCCAGTGTGGAATTGGATATGGTGGGCAGAGTTGTTGTAAGATCGGTAGCGATATCGGCGTCTGTAGAGAAGAAGGGAGATGTGAAGAATGCACCTTCATTGGAATTGTGCCCTGTCATGATCTTGACGTTCGTATCGAATTTGCCCTCAAGAAGTAATTTGGCCGGTAACTCAGGTACATAAGTACCGTCAACTGCCGGTCCGAAAGTAAAAGTACCATAAGGAGCCGATCGCGCAGTAATAATAGTATTAAGCCCGGCCAGCGTAGCGAAGTCGAGATTTCTCAAATCCGATACGGAGGTGATGTTAGGTCCAATAAGTTCTTGTGCTTGAGTGATGACGTTTTGAAAAGTCGCCTCTTGTTGGGCATCAGAATAAACGGGGGGATAGCCAGGACTTTGTAGGATGGCCTGAGAGAAAGGCGCATTGCCATTGCTACCACCATATGCTGTAATGTGATGCATGATCGACCCAGCTCCAGCCGATTCGCCGATAACTGTCACTCGATCCGCATCTCCACCAAAGAGGTAAATATACTTTTGTATCCATTCCAAAGCCAATCTTTGATCAAGAAGAGCAGCATTTGCTGCTCCACTTTCCTCGAATGTGGGACCAGAAAGCCATCCCTATACCTGGTCAGTTACTTTCCTCCAAATCAATGGATATGAACTTACAAAGAGACCAAGTCTGTAGTTCAAAGCAACATAAACTACACCTTCATCCCCATTCTCTTGACTCCTTGAAATCAACGTGGCCGGGTTGCCTGATCCAAATTTTGATCCGGCGACATAACCACCTCCATATAACCAAACAACAACGGGGGCGCTACTTTCACCACAAGAATCGTATATAGACTTTGGGACAATGACATCGAGGAACAAGCAGTCCTCTGAAGTCAACGGTGCTGGCGCGGCGAGTCCCGAGATAGTGAGATTTTTCTCGACTGCCTCTACTTCTGCCTCGACGAATTTCAAGGTAGCTGTATTAGCTCCTTGAAAATAGTACGAAGCGACTTCTTCCCAATAAGGTGTTCCCTGCGCACAGATAGCACCCTGCTGGCCATCGTTGATGGTTCGGTTTACTTCAGTTGGTTCGATCGGAGCGGCAAATCGAAGATTTCCTATAGGCGGGGCTGCGTATCGAATATTCGAGAAGTTGTAGTACTGTCCTGTCTCCTGTAGTTGTATTTAGCATCCACTCCAGAACGTGACCGATTTGAGATGGCATACATTTATCGTAGCCCGGTGAAGTGCGTAGTCAAGATCAACGACTGGTAGGGAAGCATTAGTGGGCAAAGCGTAGGCAGTTTGAACTGCACAAGCTGCAATTACAACGGCCTTGATTGCAATCATGTTTATTTTTTAGAAAGGAGGCAATTTGCAGTGGAGCAAACGGCATAAAACAACCTTTGAAGAGGGGAAGCCATCTCGTATATAACGATCTCAAGTCAGCGTGCAACGGTACATCTGCTTCGTTGCCACGGTGGTTTATCAACCAACACTTGTTTTGGCGCCCCAAAATTATATTAATTACATTGTTGCAACTTGCAAGTCTGCAAAGGCTTGCCATTAACTCGATATTCGGAAATGAGCATTTAATCGGTGCACTAGCAACAGGCGGGGATGACTGGTTACTAGGATAAAGACGGTATGAAGATTTTAGAAGCTGTCATCCAAAGACAGGAGAAGGGACTACCTGGCACCTAGCCACTCATAGCTAAGAACTCATCGGGAACAATCCCTTTAGAGATGTGCTTTGAAATTCATTTCAGGGGTAAGGACAATTTAGTCCGGGGAGAAAGGAACATTCTATCGAAGATCTCACTCGTATACAGCTGAGAGTGACATGCCTACGCGTTCACATCACACGCGAGATCTGCATTGAGATGAAGTTGCGAAGTCTAGGGGTTGCTAATCCAGTTCCGGTCGGTCCGTACACACACGAGCACCGAGTGAAGTTTGTGCAATTTAGACAGTTGGCCCATTTTATTTTGTGTTTACGCGTAAATAAACATGTCAATGGCTTCCCAATATAGATTGTATGTAATTTCGGTAAGAACGTCAAGCAAGGATATGAAGGTCACATCAAAGCTTGTTTTCGCTTGTCTCAGGGTCTAGGATTACACCGCATCGTTTTGACGTGATTATATCATTGGACAACGGATGCGATTCATGAGAGCGAACTGTAGTTTGGCAGCTCAGCCTTACGCTCGAGCCACCACCTCATTCCCGTCTCCTTATTCAACCAAGAAGCATTATACACTTATTGATGCGAAATATTGACCCCGCGCATTATGTCTACAATTGCCCAACCTCGAGAAAGCTCCGTTAACGGGCGTCGCGTTCCTTTACTCACTACACCTACTTCCTCAACACGACCGAGTCTAGATCATTCCCGTTCAGCTGAGCCGTCTCCGAATCGAGGATCCTCAGTCGCGATACCTCGACGCAACCGTGCCGCTTTGCGAGAATATTATAACCTCAGAAAGGGACAAGACGCTCCTACTGACGATGCGGCATCCGAAGTTTCCTCAATACACTTTGATAGTGAGGTACAAGAAAGCGAAATGGACAAGGACGGATTTGACGGGGAGAAATATGTGAAGGAGGTTCTGGAAAAGCAAACACTGGGAGAGCTATTGCGGACCTACAATGGAGTTCTGACCGATATAAGGGCCCTAGACGCGGAGAAAAAGGCACTGGTTTATGATAATTACAGCAAGTTGATTACGGCAACAGAGACAATCAGGAAGATGAGGACAAACATGGACCCATTAAATCCAATGGCCAGTACGCTCGACCCGGCTATCGCGAGTATCTACGAAAGGGCTGAGAAGATCAAGGTTGAGTTGAAAGAAGGCATTCCGGAATCACAAAGGAGACTCATGGAGATGGGGGCAGAGGAAAGGGCGGCATTCCAGAAGAAACAAAACATGAAGAAGCTTGTACTTCAAGTATTGGAGACACCTGAGAAGCTGAGATCATTGGTCGCGGGGGGCAACGAAGACGAAGCCAGATTGGAATGGGAAAAAGTCTTAACGCTGTTAAGAAGATGGAAAGAGAGAGGTGTAGGGGGAAGTGACGTGCAGGCATGTATAGAAGACGGAGAGGCAGCTTTGAGGGGCGAGCCTCCAAATGAGAAGAGCTGGGTTAACATAAGAGCAAAGAGATCATGATGACGGCGATAGTTTCATCACAGCACAACAACGACAGCACCACAGCATAGCGGTAATATTTTGAGAGTATAACGATACCGTAGAGACAGCGATAGCACGACAGCATACGAACTATTATTGTTTATCAGGAACACAAGCGGACAGTTATTCGTATAAACTTGCAAGGACACCCGGTATCTTACCAGTTCACCTCATCCTTGTGAATTATATCAAAGGGATCCCTATCGATCTCACTTACCGCGATATCCGCTTTCCCCTCCATTGCCTCCGCCAATGCAGACTGCATTCGGTCCTTTAGATAGGCTCTTTCAGTGTTGCTATGGAATGCAGTGACAACACATTTACCCTGCTCAACCGCTGCCAAGGCTTCATGGTGGCTCAATTCGCCAGTGAATAATAAGTCAACGTCCAAGCCGTTCAGCATGGATCCTCCAGATCCGGCACATATGCCAATGGAAGAAATTTCAATAGATGACTTTTCTCCTCTAGGTATGGATTGTGGAACCGCAACGGAAAGTCCGGATATACGGTCTCCAATTTGGAGTGAAGATTGCATCCGTGCAACAAGATCTCCTAGCTTCTGCGGTTGCTTGAATCGAACGATTCGGCCATATCCGGCACCTTCGAACCCATCGGGTATATCCTTGATGGAATTAATAATCGAGCGTTCGTGATCAATGGATTCAGCACCGATACTATTTTATATCAGTCTCATTTCACGAGTATCATTAAAATTGAGCATACGCTTGATTCTTTTTCAAGGGTCGATTGGTGACTATATCGGCAAGCCAATCATTGAGGCCTTCTGGCGCAGCATCTACAGCTGTATGAGGACTGTAAACACTGATTCCCTCTTGGGCAAGACGGAGCAGAGAACTCTGTTGGGAGTTGGCAAGGGTGACTGCTTTCAGGCCACGAAATATAATAGGATCTTAAAAATGATTAGAAATATGATACATTCGCTCTAATAGACACCAAATGTACTTACGATATGTGACAATGATTGAATCTTTCCTGCGGATAGCTTCATCTGCAACCCCCTTTGTGAGATCAACCGTCAGAAGAACTGAGTCCTTAAGGTAATTTTCACGATGTGGTGCCTCCAACAGAACTTGAATATTATGAGTGAAAGATTCTCAGAGATAGGTAATCAAACTCACGCCCCGTGTTATCAAAACTGCTGTCCGCGAGCTTTTCTGGATATCTGCAATGCACCATGAGAAATGGACTATTTGGGAGATATTGATTGACCATAACTTACAACTTTCTCATAGCCGCAACAACAGCTTGAGTGAACGGAGAAGAAGTTGTAGACATGGTTCTCTTTGATATTGCAATGTTCTTGGAAACTATTCTTGAGAACATCACGTTCATATTGAGTTTATTTTGTCTACAGCCCAACTAGCGATGACTTTCTTCCAGAGTGTAATGTATTAAAGCGGCGCCATTTTCGCATCATCACAATCGCAATCGTAATCCCCCGATTTCGCATAACAATAATTTTCGAAAAAGTTCTAACACAGTGTTTGACATATACCGATATTATATTACCACAGAAACAATGGCAGAAGCTTCAGGCGTATCTGCTGAAGCTCTCAAGATCAAGATCACAGAGTTATTAAATGCAAGTCATGTCGAAATTGAAGATATGTCGGGTACGGATACCTTCAACTGCCCCGCAGTATCCCCGCAATGCTGATTGATTCTGGTCTATAGGAGGTTGTGGACAGGCATTCTCTGCCGTGATTGTTTCACCGCAATTCGAGAAGAAGACTACATTGGCAAGGCATAGGTTGGTGAACGGAGCGCTGAAGGCGGAGATTGCGGCCATCCATGCCTGGACTCCCAAGTGCTATACACCGGAAACAATGGGAGAAAGCAGAAAGAGGACGGCAAGGAGGCAGTTGCGCCAGGAAAGAACACTACCGGGGAGGTTGTGGATGGGACAACCGCTTGAGAGGGAGAAGGAATCGGAGTTCTGGCGCAGAATGGACCTATACCACAGCTTCTGGGGTGATGATAGCAATCGGACGGGGAGAGGAACGGGGCTTACAGGGACAATGGGGAACGGGGAAGAAGAGCTATGATATACCAAGGAGTCACCGGGAAGGAGAAAATCTGTTTGTGATTGAGCCCTCATGTAATAGGCCATGTGGGTAGTATTTCATCTTGGCACTGTGGTAAAGCAAAAGGGATCACTGCGTTTGTGATCACGATGCTTCTCTACACCCCGGCCCTGTGAAGATCAGGGACAGTGTCTTCCAAAGCAGGTGTGTTGGACTCCTGAGTTCTTCATTCACACATTCCAGAGTCCTGCACGCTCAATCATACGAGGCCCAGGAACTTTATTCAAGCCTCTAGAAAGCCAAGATAATGAAAAGTTTCGTACAGCAAATTGTTGACGTCTCTTTCCAGTTGCCTGGATAGAGCATTCCATCGCTAGTAATCAGGTTTGAACTTTGCTGACACGCTGTGCAACAACACTGAATACTGCAATAGATGATATGAATAAGACTATGTTGTAGAACTATAATTCATGAGCTGAAAAGCCATAGATCTTCAATCTTTAAGGAACATACAGCATTCCTTGAATATGTGCTCTCTTCAGCATCTGTTCTTGCTTCAACAAAGAGCCTTCGAAGATTGGGTAAATTTGCCTTAGAGAAAGCCATCGTTAGTTTCGCAACTCAACAAAAATAAAAAGGGGGATTAATGAATGTTACCATATTGAAGTCTTCCAGGAGTTTATCCAACAATTTGTTTCATATGACTTATCTGACAGGGGATTCACATCTGGAAAGCACGATTGCTGGTCCCCTGTTCTTTCAAGATATAGCGAGTCCTTTACAAAGCGCACCAGGCTGAAGCTATCTGGTATCAACAATCTGCCCACTACTTTGACCCTATACTTCAATTACAACACAATCCACGAATCTCACGATTCTCCCTTTCTATACGGAACACTCCCTGATTCCCTTCTGGAAATTTCAAAGCTCACCTTAATTAATCCTTTCCACGAACCGTGGCCTTACCGTCAATCGACAACTTAGCCATCGGCGTATGAGGGGCACCCTCAAGGTCGCCATCTGTGTGAGCGATGGCGGTGAATAGGATTAAAGGTGCCTTCGCACCACCCAAGAAGGGAGAAACATACGAGTTGAGAGCTGGATTAGTATCTCAATATGCTTACGAGCGCAAAGAAGCAATTCAAAAGACCATCATGTCCATGACCCTGGGCAAAGATGTGTCTGCGCTGTTTCCAGATGTTTTAAAGAATATTGCTACAGCAGATTTAGACCAGAAGAAGCTGGTGTATTTGTATTTAATGTTTGTCAAGACTCTTTATTGGGATTTGGATGAATGATGTTGCTAATGTTCATCATTAGGAATTATGCCAAATCGCATCCCGACCTTTGTATTCTAGCGGTCAATACTTTCGTACAAGATTCCGAAGATCCAAATCCACTGGTGCGAGCTCTTGCGATTCGGACAATGGGTTGTATTCGAGTAGATAAGATGGTAGATTATATGGAGGAACCACTGCGGAAAACGTTAAGGGATGAATCGCCATACGTACGAAAGACTGCAGCAATCTGTGTTGCGAAATTGTTCGACCTTAATCCTACAATGTGTCTCGAGAACGGCTTCTTAGAAACTCTGCAAGAATTGATTGGAGATCCTAACCCTATGGTTGTGGCCAATTCTGTAACGGCGCTCGTGGAAATCAATGAGACTGCGCCAGAGACAAAGGCTTTACGTATCACATCTGCGACATTAAAGAAGATGCTCATGGCCTTGAACGAATGTACCGAATGGGGAAGAGTAACTATTTTATCTACTCTGGCAGATTATAAGGCTTCGGATATTAAGGAGTCAGAACATATTTGTGAAAGAGTATCTCCTCAGTTTCAACACGTTAACCCAAGTGTTGTCTTGGCTGCCGTCAAAGTTGTTTTCCTCCATATGAAGAATGTCAACGCGGATTTGGGAAAGCAATATTTGAAAAAGATGGCTCCACCTCTTGGTAAGTGAAATATTTATGTTCAAGGAAAACAAGGTGTCCTAGTCTGGACTGGCAGACATGATAAAAGCTCTCGGTGTTCCGAAGAACCATGATTTCCCAATGCAATTCAGTATTCCAGAGCATTTTAATTACACGAATCCAGAAACGGAAAGCTTCTGGTTGTTGGATTGCAGTCCGGACTATTGAGAACCTTGAGGGAGGATTGAGCTAATTAGTTGTAGTAACTCTTGTTGCTTCCGCACCCGAAGTCCAATATGTTGCCTTGAGAAACATAGATCTTCTCTTGCAAGCAAAGCCAGATATTCTTAGTAAGGAGTTGAGAGTCTTCTTCTGCAAATACAACGATCCGCCTTATGTAAAACTTCAGAAATTGGAGATTATGGTACGGATAGCGAACGACAAGAATGTTGATCAACTGTTATCGGAGCTTAAAGAATACGCTCTTGAAGTTGACATGGATTTTGTTCGAAGAGCAGTTAAGGCTATTGGTCAAGCAGCCATCAAAATTGAGAGCGCAAGCGAAAAGTGTGTCAACACATTACTTGACTTGATTGCTACAAAGGTCAACTACGTTGTACAGGAGGCCATTGTCGTTATCAAAGACATCTTTAGAAAATACCCAGGATACGAGGGTATTATTCCAACCTTGTGCAAGTATATCGACGAATTAGATGAGCCAAACGCGCGGGGAGCTTTAATTTGGATTGTTGGCGAGTATGCCGAGAAGATCAGCAATGCAGATGAAATCCTTGCAGGATTTGTTGAAGGTTTCATGGAGGAATTTACCCAAACTCAACTTCAAATCTTGACAGCTGTTGTTAAGTTGTTTTTGAAGAAGCCAGATAACAATCAGGGACTCGTCCAAAAAGTTTTACAAGTATCGACCGCCGAAAATGATAACCCGGATATTAGAGACAGAGCTTATGTATATTGGCGTTTGTTGTCAGGTGATCTTTCAATAGCAAAGGTATTTATGACTGTAATATTCTCTAACCAAGATCAGAATACTAACAACAAATCTAGAACATTATTCTTTCCGATAAGCCCCCTATCACCACAACCATGACATCCCTTCCCCCAGCACTCCTCGATCAACTTTTGACCGAACTCAGCACTCTCGCTTCTGTATACCATAAACCTCCTGAGACATTTGTGGGCCAAGGTCGCTACGGCGCCGATGCTATCCAGCACGCCGCTATTCAGGAACAACGTCAAAACGCCGTCGAAAATCCAATTGCAGCTGCCGTCGCCGCAGCCGCAAATGGTGCTCCTGCTCAAAATAACGCCGAGAATCTCCTTGACATTGATTTTGATGGTGCAGCTCCAGCAAGTGCAGATGCACCTCCCAGTGCTGGAACCAGTGGATTAGAAGGATTGGCAGGCACGCCTCAAAGAGTAGATAGTCCAGCCGCGGGTGCCAATGCTGGTGGTAGTATGGCAGATATGATGGGCTTATTTGATGCTCCTGCTCCTGCTCCTGCTGCTGGCGGCATGGGAATGGGCGGCATGGGGAATGATATGATGAATGGTTTTGCAGGGCTAGATTTGAGTGGTACTAGCCAACCTCCTAGTGCGCAAACGCAGTTACAGCAGGGTGGTGCGAAGAAAACAAACGAGGATTTGTTAGGGATGTTTTGAATTTGAGGGATGGGTAATAAGCAGTGGGTGGGTGGTGTTGTGAATGAATCTAGAGGGAATAGATCATTCGATGCAACCAATGGTTAGAGACTAGCAAAATTAGTATGTATGTATGTATTCAAGGCAATTCGAAGCAATCCAGCAAACAAGAGAGTGTGGACGAATGTGAGTTAATATGCTTTCCATATATTGTCAACTTGTATGAAGCGTGATTGAGTCAACGTCCATTGTATATGTGTGTCGTAAGTGTGTTTTCATAAAGAAAAGTGTGTCACTTTCAATATCTGATTGAACCGTAAGTTGTCGGTTTTGCTCCTACAAGTTTAACAAAACCCACCCGGCGAGCTACTAGATGGGAAATTGTTGAATCTCGATTTTCATATACGCGGGAAATTTTCCTACTAGCGACACCCTCGACTCTACCTGGGAAGAATATTCGTCTCAAATCTGGCTCTAATTTCCATCTGAGCTGTGGCAAACGAAACTCACCGGGGCGCGGCTGATAAATACTATAGCCTGACGGCCCAAGCTTCCGGAAGGCTGCAAGGCTGATGGGAATACAAGACATGAACAAGGCTACCAATACTTGCTTTATTATTTCGCAAATATCGTAAGTGTACATACGAGTAAATGTATTCAGATACAGCTTCTCTTTTTCTTTCCCTTGCCATACCATATTATCCTAATAAAGTTATTACGATACGATACGACATATTATGTCTTTCGCGCAATCGATCACCGCCAATTTCTAGCTGTCCTCTAGAAAATCAGTTCGTTCATTAATTTCTAATAACTCAACAAGCACTTCCTCCCCATCCCACCTCAACCCACTCCTCTCTCCAAGAACCAAAAAGAAAAAAATGAGCACCCCCAATCCCTCAACCCTACACAAACAACTCCTCCACTCCCTCTCCACCTCGCACCTCCCCCTCCCCAGCCCCACCTTCCTAAACGCCATCCTCACCCCCTCCACCACGCACCTCTCCTCTCTCCCCTCCCTCCCCTCCCTCCTCGCCACAACCCGCCACCGTCTCCTCTCCACTTCCCTCACAACCCCCAACCTCCTCTCCCCAGAAACCCCCTCCCTCCCCCCCTCCCTCTCAAACCCCCTCGTCAAAGAAACCCTCCTCGAAACCGACATCCCCGTCCAAGTCCTCGACATCCAAGACATCAGCCGCTCCCAAAGCGATCTCCTCCTCGATCTCGAGGCCGAGCGCCTAGGCGAGCGCACCCAAGGCCGTTCCATCATCCGCGTCGCAGACGAATCCTCCTCCTCCTCCTCTTCCTCCCCCCTCGATCTCGGATCCTCAGCCTCAACACAAATACTCCCCAACCACCCACCCCAAAATAAATCAACCCCATCCCACTCCCCCGGTCCTTTCAAACTCCACCTCCAAGACCGCACCGGCGCAACCATCTACGCATTTACGACTTCTCTCCCCGCGTCTTCTCCTCTGCAGGGAAAAATTGGGTTTCCCCCGAAAATGAATATCGGCTGTAAGATACTTTTGCAGCGGGGAACGCGGGTGCATAGGGGATGGTGAGGTTGGAGGGGAATACGTGTATTGTGCTTGGGGGACGGGTGGAGGGATTAGATCGGGCTTGGAGAGAGGGCTGGGAGGGGAGATTGCGGGAGAGTATTGAGAAGGGGAGGGGTGGGGGTGAATGAGCGGAGTGAAGTGGAGAGTTGATTGTACGGATGCGTGGAGGAAGATGCTGATGATCATATTTGGGATCAGTTGGGATGCTCAGTTGACGGTAGCAATACTGATATCGATATGAAGACATCATATCCATCCATCCATCTATCCATCCACACCTTGTCGTTTCTACAAATCACTATACCAGTCGCGTAGACACTACATGCCTATGTATTCCACCGACAAATTCAAGCTAGGGGGGAGAGAGAAAGATCTACGACTCAAAGCTCGTAGATCGCAATCAACAGGGACAAGAACGAAGTATTTAGAGAAGAGCAGTTCGTATCCGCTATTACTGGACAATGCACGAGAAGGGACACACCATGCTTCACGCAATAGAAATCAAACATCCTATCCAATCTCTCTGGAACATCATAAAAGCAAAGAAAAGCGTAGCAATACAAATACCAATACCAATACCACTCACATCCAAACACAAGTTACAACAAACACACGTAAACATCATATCATATCATATCATGTATGAATCTTTAAGAACCTTTATGAAATAGAAAACGAACCCTAGCAAATGAAAAGAAACATAAAAAAGAAGCCGTACGTAACATGATTTCATGCCATCATAATTTGCATTCCATCCTCCATCCCCATCCCATCCCATCATCTCACTTTCAAAAAAATCATCTCAAATGATATCCCGCCTCTGACTAATTCTCAGCCACCCCATCTGGAATTCCATCCTGTAAATTATGAAAAGAAAATGCTCTTTGAGTCTCCCCTGTTCAGTCATCCCACCCTCACTCAGGCTATCCAATTCAAAACGCAAGTTTGATAGCCATATTCTCTTATACCATCTTCGTAAGATCCGGTTATTTAAAGACTCTCTTTTGAGACTACACAAATCGAGTGAAGATTGCGTCACCAAGTGAAGCGAGATAAATACGGTCCAGAACAGAAAGTTGCAAGTACAGTTTCAAATGTTGGAAATTTCAATGCCACAAGTACCTTCTCTCTAGGACTAAATTAATCAATAGTTCAAGATTTAAATTTCCAAATAATGCGTTGAAGGATATCCGAAGCAATTAAAAACAAAATTAAAGGCAAAGTCTATCTCATGATCTCTTCATAAATCAAATTTTTGAGTTGTTCCTTGGTGAGATTGTCCTTGTTTTTGTCGAAATCAAAGAATTCTTCTGGAATGGGGTTGGCGGTTGGCTCATCTTCGGGGTCATGGTATGGTTCAAGGTATGGGTGCTTCAGTGCTTCTTCGACAGTGATTCTCTTGACTGGGTTAAAAGCGAGAAGCTTCTCGAGGAGGTCCAAAGCGAGATCAGAGGTCTTTGGGAACATGGCCTTGAAAGGGACCTTCTTCTTGAATGGCAACGATCGGATATATTCTCTTGCACGACGAGATTTGATACCATAGTAATCTTCCATGGTTGGAGTACCAAGAACGTCAAGAATAAGTGTGAGTTGGTGGTGATCTATGAATTATTAGCAAAGAGCATCGCTTCTGTACAGGCGTCACTCACAATCCTTTCCAGGGAACAGGGGCTTTCCGCTTAACATCTCGGCCAAGATACATCCAACAGACCAGACATCAATAGCCTTGGTGTATTCCTTGAATGTCAACATAATCTCCGGAGCACGATACCATCTGGTTGCGACATATTCTGTCATGAAACCAGAGTTATCTTCTTGGGATGCAGCCGATCTAGCAAGACCAAAATCGCAGACCTTCAAGTCGCAGTTGGCATTGAGTAACAGATTAGATGGCTTCAAATCTCTGTGTAAAACATTTGCGGAGTGCATAGCTTTCAAGGCTCGGAGGGTTTGGTAGATAAAGTATTGGCAGTGGTCGTCGGATAAATCTTGGGTGCGAATTACACGATGCATATCGGTCTCCATGAGTTCCTGCTATTGCGTTAGTACATTTGTCTTATTTCCACCTGACACTGCAAATTTACATACCTGAATAAGGTAAACTTCGGTGAAGGATTCATAGTTTCTTGGCTTCTGGATATCGAGAATGGAGATGATGTTTTCGTGATTGAAGTATCGGAGTAGCTTCATCTCACGGAGTGTTCGCAAACAGAACATGGAATGATCGAATGGAGTGATCTTCTTGATAGCGACCTTTTGGCCCGAAGGCTTGTGCAAAGCTGAACTATAAAGAGAAATCGAATTAGCACATCTCCATCTTCTGCAAGTTCCCGTCCTCTGCCTCCATTCGAAAGATTGTACGAGTAACAAAGTGGGGTAGCATACCAGACAACACCATAAGCTCCTTCTCCTACAACATCCTGGATATCATATTGTTCGCTGACATTGAAAGAGATCTTTCGAGATCCCGAGGCAGGATTAGGCGCACGAGCTGTCATGGTGCAATAGTGGGTATATGGAGCAAGAAGATCGTGTATTGCAGGATTGAAGAACTGGAAACTTGTCTACCAGTTATAAACACTAATAGACAGTTTTTACTGAAAGATTACAGGAATAAACCGTAAGTGCTGAAGTTGAAGGATGCTATTTTTATTGTAAATAGAGATGTCGAAGCTCGGGAACTTTTCTTTGTTGTCGTTAGTTGGAGATGTTCCAAGCGATGTCAAAGCAAAGTATGGATCGATTCACCCTTTTTTTTGAACCTTGTCTTGCAATATTCTTTCAGCTGGTGGGCTTTCTTTTCTCTAGAACAAATTGCTGTTGGAAGCTAAATTTGTACAAAGACAACAAGCTTTTGATTGAAAAGATTTGATTGATCTTTCTCGAAAGTAAGTCGTGAAGGTTGTTCTCAACACTTGTACCTGCTTGCGCTCGGTCCTGTTGTGAAGGTAAAGAATATCTTCAGCTTGTCGCAGCTTTGATATAACTCCAGCAAAGTCGTAATTACCAGAATGTAACCAGCTGAGATGATCTAGCCGTGAAGAAGGTTGATAGAAGGTAACGGGAATCGTGGTTTATCTATATGGGCCAGTAAACATAATCAGCATTTCTTGTTCTGTCTTATTCTTGTCCCGCTTTCACACACATCTCCTTCTCTTCTCTTCTCGCATAGAGACCAACCTCAAAAAGATTCTAGAGCTTCCAGAACAACTCGAGACTTCTTCTAACAAATGCGCAAATTGAATACGAAGATTGGAGACAATTCATCCGATATATAAACAGTTGGGAAAGGAGATATGCTGTACCTGTACTGTAATCTTTCCCAATATGTGTTCCAGACCAAGAGGTTCAGATTGCCCCGCTACAAGGATGAGGTTTCCTTTTTTCCAAGATTTCACGTTGGACCTTTGAATTCGGAGAAAGGTGACTTGTCGCAGAGTTGAGAATGATGTTTAGGAGAGATGGAAGGGTTTAAGACTTCAGATAAGGAAGGAAGAAAAGAAGAGAGGAATGGAATCCTTTTGAAAATAAGTTCTCTTTTTTCCGAATAGTCAAGTAATCAAGTTAAGTGGTAGTCAGTGGGTGATGGATGTTGTTGAAGGTAAAGTAGTAAAAAGCACGGGTGTAAGTGATTTTGAATGAGGGGGAAACTTTGGTGCTGATTGGAAGCTTTTTAGTGGAGTGGGATGAGATGGATAAGCTGGGTCCCTTCTTTTCTCTACCTAATCTACGACCTAAGAGGGAAAAGATGCAAGAGGTAAAGAGGTCAAGCAAGCAATGAATGGTCCAAGGTCCAAGGTCCAAGTCAAGAAAGGCAAAAAGTATTCCAAAGTCCAAATTCAGGGACGACGGAGAAAGATCTCAAACAGTAGTTGAATACTTTGGTATATGGTATGTATATGGTACATGGTATATGGTATATGGTATATGGTAGGTTATATGGTATAAAAAATACTAGTAATTGCCTAGTCAGTATGTGTCCCGAGGAAGAAGTGATATTGGCACCAGTATGGATAGTATGGATATTATGAAGGAATAGACAAGATGAAGACTACAATATTATTAGTATTAATTGTGTGAGAATTGATAGGTATAGAGATAACGGACTGATTATTATATTTCCAAGTCAAAGAGCCCTGGAGATACATGAGAGACCTCATTTGTTTAATGTTTGGTGGCTATGTTTTTCAATCAATATCAATATCAAATCAAAGAATCTACCTCTGACTGTCTCATACAAAATAATAAATGTCTCCATCAACCACCAATCGTACATCCAAATACAAATAACAACGGGCTGGCTCTCTCATAAGAAAAGGACCCCACGAGCCCACCCAGAATGTACTCTTCACAACCTCACAGACCTCAATTCTTTTCTCTCTAAGCGCCCAACTGGAAATTTCAAAATTCCATCACATAGAAATGTCACTTACGAGGTAGGTGAGATCAAGTCAACCTCTCCAACCAAACTCTGACAACCACTGGATTGCCATGATTTGAAAATTTCACTCGCTTATGCGTCTGTTTCACACGGCACAGCCGTTGTTGGTCTTGCTCATGGAACCAATCAACAGATATTCCTGTTTGTGGAAATTATACCTGGGCATTTGTGTTACATACAAGCATCCATACCTACCTATGTTCACACTCGAGAAGATCCTTAAAATAGCGATTGTGATTCTGATATTCATCAACTACCTACCCAGGGACTGAGATTCTACTGTGAACAGAAATACCAAGAATGTGCGTTTGATCAACCGCTACCTACTTGCCAATCCACAGACTTCATTTCTCTTTTCCTTCCGTGGGTACGAAGATGATACAAGATGAATCGTATCATCAGAGCGTCCTCTGAGGGACCAGTGTTTAATACGGAGTACATTGACAGATACCTACCCAGATTCATCCAAGACGAAGATCCATATGTATAGCATCGTATATATAGCATCTCATATCCACATTGACATTCGTGCGAGAAGCTTTGCGATCTCCTTCTAGAAAAGATGCATGATCCGAATCCAGAATTGTCTACTATGATCTATGAATCATGATGTATAGCTACCTATCTGTTCTTTTGTTTCATTCCATCATCCTCAATCTCCTTTCACAAGCCTCATCATATCCACAGTACAGCAGCATAGAAAAACATCACCACTTACAAACCAGCCTTCGTAGCTCCTCGAGCAGAAACCAAAAACATCTCATATAAATTAATCGGCCCATCAACTGTCATCCACTTCTCAAACAAACACCCACACGGAGACTCTGGCTTGAGGGATCTAAACCCTTCTGACCTGACCTGACCTGACCTGACCTGACTTCGATCATGTGGCCCGTGATCTGATCGTCACTCTTATTTTCACTCCCTCAACCTTAACACTTATATACGTCCCCTCTCATCACCATACCCGATCACCATATAAATATCCAGCCAAACCATATCCCATCATCAAATCACCATCACAATACCTCAACTCAACTCAACACAACACAATACAACAAATCCATCCACCCCAAGAGCAAGCCTCATTAACCCTCCCTCCCCATCCTTCCCCAACCCCAAGTTTTGACCTCCTCATTCCAATATCCTCTACAAAGCCCCTCCAAGCTCCAAGCGCATCATTCCCACCACGAGCCTACGCATTGCGCTCCCCCACCACCCAGAAACTCAAATCTCATCACCCAATCGATTTCCCCTCCCGCACGCCACCCCGTTTGACATTTCTCCAGACGAAACACCTCCTTTCATCATCCCGGTCCTTATTCCTACCCGTTTGGTTTCACTTTTTGATTTTCCCTTTTGACTTGGGTTAGGTATACGGAGGGAGTCTATTCTCATTTGCATTTGCATCTATTGTACCTCTACATAGGAGAAAAAAGAAACCGGGTTTGATCACTTTTTAATACTTTCAATAAACCAAGTTCTTCTCCTTAAATCTAAAATAAAATATAAATTTTGATAAAAATCAGTAAAAATAAAAAGTAAAAAGTAATTTGATATTTTCAGATTTATTTATTTCATTTGTAGTTGATTTATAATTTAATTAATTTAGAGATTTTATTAAAGATTTATTTATATGATTAAAATCAGTCTCTTTTTTCTTATTTATTTATTTATTTATTTATTTATTTATTTATTTATTATTTATTTATTTATTTATTTATCTATTTATCTATTTATTATAACCAAATCCTCGATTCCACTCCTCATCCCCATCCCCATCTCAAAACCACACCCCAAATCCCAATATCATAAATCATAATATATACTACATACTACATACATCCACACACCCTCCATGCCACCCCCCCAAAATCCAGATCCAGATCCAGATCCATCCATCCATCCATACCTACCAAGAATCCAGATCACAACATCATACAAATACAAGCAAACGCTTAATTATTTATGCATAATGCTTAATACTTACTTCCCAGATTACTTTAATACTCCATACCTTCATGCTCCCATATCTTCATACCTTCATATCTTCATATCCTACCCTCTCTACCCACCCACTCACTCACTCACTCACTACTACATATTCTTCGAAACACCACCTCGTACCTAGCTTCACAAGCTCTAGACTCGGGAGTATACTATCCAATCCAATCCAATCCAATCTATAATCTCATGAGTTACGGGTTACGAGTTATAGTGAACAAGCAAGCAAGCATTTTTATAACATATATATAAAAGTTCTGGAACCTACTTATTATACCTTATATGGTGTCACGGGATCACCTCTGGGAGTATTCAGAAGCTTTACCGCTGAGCTAAACGCCCAAAAGACTAGGAGGTAGAACTGGAAGTTCTACCTTACTCTCACATATATAGCAGGACAGGACAGGACAGGACAGGACAGGACAGAAAGGGCTTAGTGTCACCCCGTGACACCTGGTTTTGTAATAAAATCTCTACAAAATAGCATTTTCCTATACAAATTAAAAAAATTAATAATGTTTTCAATTCAAAAGATTTTTCGAAAATTGAATGATATATGTTATATGGATATATATATAGTAGTAAGCTATCAGGAAACAATCCTGATACTGTGCCTTTTGGACAGATTGCGTGTGTGGCGTAGTGGTAAAGCTTACAACTCCTATTGTGTCCGCTTACGTAACAGAGTATCAGGGATTGTTTCCTGATAGCTTACTACTATATATATATCCATATAACAATATATAAATTATATTATAAATTAATTAAAAAATTAAATAGTTTATTTTTAAATATTTTTGTAAAGAAATTATATAAATTTGAATTTGAAAAATTAATTTTTTTAACTTGTAATACTTTTCCTATATAAAATAAGTGATTTTTTCGAAAATTTTATAAATTTTGTTTTCAATATCTTATAACTTTATTATTGTTTTTATTATAAAATAATATAATAATATATCTTTTTGAATATATATATAATAAAGTTCTATACTAGTATCGAATCACATGATCAAAACACGTGATCGTCGCTTATAAGCTTCCGAAAGCAACCATACGAAAACGATCATAATTAGCTTCCGAAAACGATCATTATTAGTTTCCGAAAACGATTATTAATAAAGAATATGAAAAGGAGCTTTATTTCGAAGGAATGGCCGGATTAGGAAGAGATCTACAAGAGATTAACGAAAGCGGAAAACTAGATTGGATTGGAAAAAGTATAAAATAAGAGCTTTTTCCCTCTTAATATAGAATAAGAAATTCGATACCAATATACAGATTCATAAATATCACGTGTTTTTATTGCTTTTTAGTTGTTAAACTGAGCCAGCTTCCCATAATAGACTAATACTAGTCTATTCTCTCTTATATTCTATTTATACTAAATACTCATATACTAGCTCATGACCTTGTGACGATTGCATCATTTAGAATACTAAGGTGAAGAGCTAGAAGAGCTCTTCGGAAGGAAGTGGTAATATACAGGATTGTAGATTACATGAGGACCTAGCCGATCCATTAATATAACAGGATCGTTATATTACCCCCCTCTTCTGAAAAGCTTGCCCTCGAGTATACTAATAGTATTCTAAATACAATTCTCCAATTCAATTATATTATAATCTATATTCTCTATTATCATTAATATCTAATTTATAATTCTAATACTAATTTCAATATTACTTATAATATAATTCGTAACATCATCGATCACTTTGCAGAAGTATATATTTTGCAATTTCATTGCTTTTGCAAAAAAAACTTCGAAATCAATAGAAAAAGGTTTCGAGAATTATTAAAAAATAAAATAAACGAAAAAAAGAAGATCCGCTTGAAATGCATCTCTTATCAGTAATATCGATAGAGCAATAGAAGCATTGATAGAATGTGGATTGATCTGGTAGATCAACTGAATAAGCTGTTTCATTGTGATATCGATTGTACAAGTATATTGATATTTCGAATCGATTAGTTCCTATAGTTTGTATACTAAGTTCAAAATCTTTGAATCTATTGTTGATAGAGTAAGGAGATTCTAAATGATATAATAATAAGATATCAGCTTGTCAATGGATAAGGTTTGTAGGAATGGAATTAGAGAGAGGTCTTGATCAGAGGTTGTATAAATGATTGTATCGAAAGAGCGGACATAAAAGGCAATAGGCATTCGGTAAGCAGGCTAGTAATAGGAAGCTTCGCAGGAGCGATCAAAAGCTTAAAAAATTTATATGACCTTAGTATAATATAACGATTGCATTATTTAGAATACTAAAATGAAGAGCTAGAAGAGCTCTTCGGAAGGAAATGGTAATATATAGGATTGTGGATCACATAAGGACCTAGCCGATCCACTAATATGACAGGATCGTCACAGACCTACGATATTTATTAATAAAATAATTAAAAATAAACTAGCTTTTTTTCATCAAATTCAAATAAATTTAAATTATTTTTTAATTGTTTATATTGTTTTACATAAGAATATACTAATTAAACAGGAATTTAAAAAGTTAAAGAAATAAGAGTTTTAGTGAGGAAAACGATTTATATATAGTAAATAGAGATCAGAACTCTTATATATATATAAACGAGTCTATATTTATAATCATCTACAACTTACCTAGTATAAACTACAAATCCCAAATCCCAAATCTCAAACATATAATACAAAAATTCAAAAAATCCAAACAATACCCAAAAAATACTCAAATAAATTGTACATACACACAATACAATACAAAATCTCATAACCTATCCCTTATACTTAGCAATTATCAATCATTTATCCCCTTATAAGTAAATCCCCTTATAAATAACTCTCCTGTAACTCCCCTTATAACTCCCCTTATAACTCCCCTTATAACTCCTCTTAAATTATACCCACCTACCTAGTATACCTACCTACCTAGTAGTTATATAAACCAGTAACCAAACCAAACCACACCACATCACACCACACCACACTACATCACCACACCACACCACACCATACTAAATCTCTCATCCTCAAATATCCATACCCACCCAATACACCTAGATATTTCCCATCCCATGTATCCTATCTACCTACTTCAAGAAAAGCTCTCTCTAGTAACCCGACACATATACACATACACATACACAAGCAAAACCCCAAGCACAAACAATCTCATCCAACAAGCTGGTATTCAACTAACGAACATCTCGAATCTCGAATCTCGAATCTTGAAACAACGCTATGAAAATAGGTAGGTCTAACTATTAACAACCAATACCCATCCATCCCAACAATCCTCAATCAATAACCTATAAACCTCGCTCCGAACACCAAACCATGCTCAAAACCCCCATATATATTCTTCATCTCATATCATTTATTACATCAACGTGCAAGACTTTGCAAACCCCAGCATGTTTTTATAATAACCCTCATCATCTTCTTCCCCCGTGTTCACATTCTGTTTACTTATAACTCCCGTGACTTTAATCGAATGTTCACCTTCCGCATGCCACCATCTAAGTCTTTGAATCAACCCTCCATCCGCATCATCCGTACTAATTGTCCACTTCCCCGCGCTAACTTCAACGTCGCATTTATCCTTCGGGAAATGGAATTCGGGAAGAAAGACTTCGGTGGGCGTGTCTTCCGATGTTGCTTGGCCGGCATGAAGTCGCAATGTGAAGGTACACTTTCGAAGATCGAATCCGTAGTTCAAAACCTTACCAACCGTTGCGATGGGGGATGGACGAATATAGGCCTCGGCGGCTCGGTAACCAGGGGAAGTGGTGAGTTCAGGAGGGCTATCAGTTTGCTTCGACAAAATTGAGGGAGTTTTCAATGTTGCTTTTAAATTACCTGGATTGACAGTTGACTCGTCTGAGTTTTGTTTTTTGGTATTGGGTCCAGCTGTGTGGTCTACTAGCGATGTACTTGAATCGCTGGGTGTTGAAGAGTTGGCTTCGAGTGGTAGTGGTAAATCATCCAAGGAAAAAATTGAAAGATCCTCGCCATTCCATTGGTCGCCGAGGGAATGTTTATTCTGTAAACCGTTAGTGAAAATCAAGTCACGAGAATTCTGGTAACTTACCTCGCACATATAAAGCCATAGGGTATAACCTGCCATGGCACTTCCTTCTACGGCAAAGTGATTCGCATCCATTGCGCCTGATTGACTAGAATAATCACCAGTTTTGTAAGCATACTTATCATCCATGTCATAAGGAATACCAAATTCTGTCAAAACACATGGATGATTTCCCATATAGTCTTCACCCTCTTTCTTGATCGCCGCAAGTTGATCTTTGAAACAATTCCTAATTGCTGTCTCTCCAATCTTTATAGCTAAGGCCGGTGTCCAATATCGACCTCTCAAGATGCCAAAAACATCAACGTTCCAGTGACGATTCCACTTTTTGGTCATAAGCGTGACCCCGTCATAGTAGTGGGGCGCATATACCATAAGAGGATCGTCATCTTTGGTACCTTTAATTGACGGGGGAATTTCCAATACTGGTGGCTGACAAAACAAGATTGAGTCTTTATGATGAGCTCTGATGGCATCTCGGTGTTTGCGGTAGTAATCCATAAAGTATGAGTTTGTAAACTCTTCATAGCTAAGTTTTTGCCCTGTTCGAGGATTCTTTTTAAAGTAATCTTTCTTTAACAGAGTATCTGTAGATGGATCCCATACGCCGTGCTGAGCCCAGATACACTCGCCGAGTTTCCAACCCGGGTCTCGCTTGTAGCCATATCTTGATTCGTCGTAGTCTGCTGATAACCATGTTGTCTCTCCTTGGGGATCAACAAAAGTCGTGCCAGATTTGTATGGTCCCATTCCCCCAAAATCCCATGTAGCTATTTCACATGCTCTTCCGGACCCAGTCAACATGGCTTGAAATGCAGTCGGGGACGTTCCTTTTTGCAACTTCTGTTCGCTTGGGATGGTAGATAAATCTGACCAGCCGGCAAAGCCTCGATTAGGCTCATTCATACTTTCCCAGCCAATAACCACTTCATTTTCGAGATCTCCAGCTTCATGAATGCGCTTTGCAAGGTGGGCGCAAGCATTTACGAAGTGATCTTGAAGATAATCCTGTATGTTCTTACCATCAATGATACATTTAGGTGCAAAGTCCCGACCGGCAAAGAAGAACGTAAATATCGTTTGACAAGCTAAACGTGTATAATTCGTAGACCAAATCATTTTTGGAAAATTCTCGGGATCTGGATATGTATTGTGTACGACTGCCGCTTCTGTCACAGCGAACTTTTTAGGATCAAGTCCGCAAGCATAGAGAGTCCACATTGGAGCTCCTGATCCACCTGAAAATCTCGACCACTATTTTGTTAGTCTTTTAAATATTGCCTGAAGGCTGTATACTTACGACATCTTGATGGGGGTCCATAAAAATATAGAAACCATAACTTTTTGCTAATCGCAGAATTTCAATGGTATGCTGAATCCATGTTTCATCATATATACCTGGGCCTGCCGATTCTATTGCCTCCCATGTGAAAACATATCGTATCGTATTGTAACCCCAACGTTTCAATCGCGCCAAATGAGTATGTGCGTCTTCTGGAGAAAATGGGCGAGTATGGAAGTTGACATGATCTCCATCGAAGAAGTCCTTTACAATATGTGAGGGTTGGTTCGGATTGCTAGGGTACTTGGCGTCCCCAGCAAGATTGATTCCACGAAGGGTAACTTCACGGCCATGGGAATCGCGGAAGAGGCCATTCTCGATCGTTAAGCGCAGTGGTGACATGGTGTGGAGGAGTTCTTCGAGGGAGAGTGCGAGAAAGGTTCAAGGATTGTTCTCGCACAGCAGCGAGAGTACGAGATGGTTTTAATTCTTGTAGACAGCGCTTAGTGATTTGCTTGCTTTGACACGAGATCGGTGTGGTTCCTGTTATCAATCTCGCTCGATTGACTGACAGCAATTATGTCTCTATCGTCCTAATTGCAGTACAGAAAGAGATATTTATATGAAGTGGATGAAAAGTCATATGAGTGTGATAGGAACAATTAAACAAACACTAGTACCAATCCACGTATTCGGGTTCTTGGTTCCTTCTATTTGTATCGCCTAGGTAGTTTTGATATCTGGGGGCAACAATGACGATGTCAGATGGGGATGCGACTATCACAGGGGTAAAACGCACCCAATGAAAAGACCCTGTTAATCGAACTTACTTCGTACAACTCGCTATCTTCGTTCTTCGTTCTTCGTTCTTCGTACATCGTACAACTCGCTATCTAACGAAGATGATCCGAGCCGAACAGGCACGAGGAGACATGGCAAGCGCAGGGCAGGTCAGGCTAAACCCCACCAAGAAGGACAAGGCTGTGATCAAAAAATGTATGATGTACCTACCCAGCTTATTAGTGCTTGCTATAATTCTAAATCATGTGTAGTTTAGAGCTTGTCGTTTGATCTTCAACACTTTCTCACAAATCAAACCTAATTTGTTGAGATAACTATGCCGGATAAATTACTCAGTAATACAACATGTCAGGAACCAAAGCCGCGCTGAAAGCTATAAATGCTGCAGTTCAATCTCAAAAGTATGGTGAAGCTGTCGAGCAAGCCCGGAAGCTTCTTGATTCGGATCCAAATAGCTACCAGGCGTAAGTTAAACTCTGTACCACTGCACATGCATTTATATATCTTTCTCGGAAGCAACATCTCTCTCTAACTTCCAGTCCGCAGGAATATCTTCTTAGGATTTGCCTATAGTAAACAAGCGAAATACTCAGAAGCAGAGAAGGCTTACGACGCTGCAACGAAAGTCAAAGAAGGGGAGCCACAGGCATGGCAAGGTCTCATTCAGTTATACGAGAAGCAAGGCGGTTCCAAGGTTGAGCAATACCAAACAGCAGCTTTGCAATTAGCTCAAATCTATCAAGCTCACGACGACAAATACAAATGTCAAGATGTCATTGACAAATTTCTCGCATTTGCCAAAAATGAAGGATCCCGCTGGCAGCACAGGAAGTCCTTGGAAGTCATTTTACCTGATAGCCCAATCTATCAATATCTGGAAGGTCGCGTTCATCATCCCTCGCATACCTATCAAATCATAGCTCAGATTACCGAATTCGAAGAGAAAGAGCGTATCAACAAGGAAATAGGAGAGCGACGAACAAGATTAGGTGCCAAAATTAGTCAAGTCACAGTCGAAGTAAAACGGGAAGTCTTGAAAGATAGTGATTTGGAAGAAATTTACAATAAAATCATAGACTGGACCACTGATGATGAGATTCGCCGTCAATACGAAGAGAAACTCATTAAAAGATGCCTAGACACTCTGGTTATTCTCCCGCCCGGAGACTCAAAGACAGAAAAACGATCAAAACTATTCAAGCTGGCTACAGATATGGTTTTAATTAAGCATCCGTACAAGCTGGCCTGGGATATTGCTATTGAGTGGCAAGATCCCGAACATGTTCAAGGCTTGGATGTCAACAATTTGCGGGAATACATAGATTTCTTTCCTACGAGTGGTCTTGCTCAGGTTCTTCGAGGATTCATGTCCAGTGAGATATCGCCATTCCCGCCACCGCCACGAACTCCAGCTCCCACGAAGAACGAGAAAGGTGATGAAAGTAGTTCGGATGAAGACGACGGAGGAGGAGTGACGTTGGATGACTTTGCAATGCTTGCAGAAGATCGCCTGGCAATGATGATAGAAGGCATGACGGATTCTCCCACATCAATACTGGCACATCGTCTCATGGGAGAGTATTATCAATTTTTAGATGAGCACGAAAGCGTGGTTGAACTCATGCGGAACGCAAATCGGCTTGCATTAGAAGAGTCCAACAAAATTGGCAAAAAGTTCAAAAATGCATCCCAATCTTTCAAAGCCTTGTTGGGTACTGCTCTCGTATTTTATCAATCGCCGAAGAATCATCCGGAAGCAAAAGCTTTATTCGATGGTCTGTTGAAAGAAAATCCAACCTCAACTCCTGCTCTCATAGGAATTGGTTTGATTTATGAGGAAGAAGACGACTTTGTTGCCGCCATCGACTTCCTTGAACGTGCTTTACAACGAGATCCTGCGAATATCCGAGTGAAAGCTGAAGCCGCATGGGTCAAGGCTATTAATGGCGATTATATTCGTGGACGTGAGGAGTTAGAAGAATGCTTACCTCAAATCGAAGCTAAAGATATGAAGTCTCGAGACTTGCTGGCCCAGACACAATATCGTGTCGGTGTTTGCTTATGGAACATAGATACTTCGAAATCCGCTCGCAAAGACAGAAAGGGGGCATATTCATATTTCTTAGCATCACTGAAAAGTAACCTCAATTTTGCTCCGGCATATACCAGTCTCGGTATATTTTACGCAGATTATTCGAATGACAAAAAGAGGTCTCGAAAGTGTTTTCAGAAAGCCTTTGAGCTTTCATCCTCGGAAGTGGAAGCTGCTGAGCGCTTGGCTAGGATATTCGCAGGCCAGGGCGAGTGGGAGCTGGTCGAATCAGTTGCTCAACGAGTTGTCAATTCAGGAAAGGTCAGACCAGCACCTGGTTCAAAGAAAAAGGGCATCAGTTGGCCATTTGCTGCTCTTGGAACTGCCGAGTTGAATAAACAAGACTACTCCGAGAGCATTGTTTCTTTCCAATCCGCATTGCGCATTGCACCTTCTGATTATCATTCATGGGTCGGCCTAGGCGAAAGTTATCACAATTCCGGACGTTACATTGCTGCCACAAAAGCTTTTCACCATGCGGAACAATTCGAGAGTGAAATTGAACAAAGACAGGATGGTGAGACTTGGTTTGCAAAGCATATGCTCGCCAATGTAAAGCGTGAGCTAGGAAATTTTGATGATGCCATTGAGGGCTATAAATCTGTACTTCAGAATCGTCCCGCGGAATTTGGCGTTTCCATTGCTCTGATTCAGACTTTAGTTGATAGTGCCTGGGATAGTATTGAGAAAGGGCTTTTTGGACAAGCGGCTCAACGTGCGACCGAAGCTATAGAAGTTGCTAGTCAAGTTTTCGAGAGCAGAGCTGATGCTTTCAACCTCTGGCGAGCTGTAGGCGATGCTTGTGCTGTTTACTCTTGGGTTTGGAGCCGCATCAACGAGTTCCCAGATGCGAATATCAAAAAATTGCTTGAAGAATGGGCAACTACTTATGATGTTTTCGCTGAGGTCGATGGAGTATCTGTTGATGTCGTTTTAGCAAAGGGACTATTTCCTGCCGACGAAGAGGATGGAGTGCGCCGAACTCGATGTCTTCATGCAGCGATTTTAGCTCACAAGCGAGCTATACATGCCTCATCTCACGATACACACGCCCAGGCAGTTGCTTATTACAACCTCGGTTGGGTTGAGCATCGTGCTCATGTCTGCTTGGCACCCAGTTTGAAAAAGAAATCTACTAGATATCAGAAAGCCGCAGTGCGATGTTTCAAAAGAGCCATCGAATTAGAAGCAGGCAACTCAGAATTCTGGAACGCTTTGGGTATAGTTACCAGTGATCTAAATCCAAAGGTTGCACAGCATTCTTTTGTTCGAAGTCTCTACTTGAATGAGAGAAGTGCTCAGACATGGACTAATTTAGGATCATTATATTTACAACAGAACGATCACCAGCTTGCCAATGATGCCTTTACAAGAGCTCAATCTACAGATCCAGATTACTCGCATGCTTGGATTGGACAGGGACTTCTTGCTCTCATGTTGGGCGATGTGAAAGAAGCCAATCTCCTTTTTACTCATGCTATGGAGATCTCTGGATCGTCTTCTTTGATCACGCATCGGCAATACTCACAGTCAACTTTTGATCAAGTTCTGGCTGCGAAGAATGTCACCAATGTGGCAGACTTTGTTCAGCCTTTGTTTGCGCTGAACCAAGTGCAATCGATGGCTCCTGATGATCTTGTCTCAAAGCATCTCTCATCACTTTTTGCTGAGCGTGCACACGATATTTCTTCAGCTGTAACAACCTTGACCACAATTTGTGGAGCAGCTGAAGCTGATTACGAAGTTACAGAATCACCAGAATCATTATCTCGATTTGCTTTAGCCAAAGCAGATCTCGCTCGATCTCAATTAGCAAATCAACAGTATGAAGAAGCTGTAGAAAGTGGAGACCTCGCTTTACAACTCTGCGATGAAGATAGCGGCAATGAGCTTTCTGCAGAAGATCGTCAGAAATGTAGACTATCGGCTCATCTTACTGTCGGCCTAGCCCATTACTACCTGAAAAATCTCGATACAGCTCTTGAATATTTTGAGCCCGCTCTCAAAGAATCTAAAGGAAATCCTGATGCAGTATGCGTCCTTGCTCAAGTTTTGTGGGCTCATGGCACCGAATCATCCCGCACCAAAGCGCAAGATATTCTCTATGAATGTGTGGAGTCTCATCCCAATCACGTACAATCAGTGTTACTTCTCGGAATTATAGCTCTATTCAATTCAGATACCGAAGGAATCGAAGCAGTAACTGCGGAATTACAAACTCTCCGCACTGATAGAGTTATCACGGGTGCAGAACAAGCACGTGTTGGCGAAGTTCTTCGTTCTATTGCTGCATTTTCCGAAGAGGATTCGCAGATTCAAGTAGTGAGCGAGGTCCAGAAAGATGTGATTCTTTATCCAGGTTCAACCCATGGTTGGTCGAGATTGGCAAATACAACTGGCGATGCAAAGGCGGCTGAGATGGCAGTACTGACGGCGAAGAAATCCGTCCCTCCACGTGGAGTCTTGGGTGCTGAGGATTTATCAACTGCGTATGCCGGTACTGGGAAGGTCGGTGACGCTCAGAGGGGTATTATGGTCGCACCGTGGAAGAAGGATGCGTGGGATGCTTTCAGTAATGGTATCTCTGCATAGTGCGCCATGTCTCGAGTCGAGAATAGCATGATTAATAACCAATTCAACGTCATCGCAAAAAAAAGTATCTTTCTGTGTATGGCATACTATCTCATATATCAAATACAGTATTCTCTAAGGCGCATCACGAATAGAAACCATTGCTTACGTCTAAAACCATATATGTGAATTCGTGAGCGCAGAAATGATCTGTATTTGATAAAGAGTAGTGCCTTGCAATTGATCCACTTTTAGACCTCATGGACAGAGACTACTCTTTCCTCATGATCACGCAATGTCTCTGCCTGTTTTTGGCTTATAATCTTTACCCTATTCTTAATAGTTAGACCTCTTACCGACCTTGATACCGTCTACCAAATTCCCTCCCAATCTTAATAGCTGCAGGATATCTGAACATTCGAAGCACCGAAACCAGTCCAGAAGATCTATTGATTTAGAACCACAAGATATGGATGAGATCATGCAAGATCTCTGATACCAATTAGCCGAATGTCAATCTCTGGCCTCAATCGTAGGAGTTGCATAAACATAAATGAATTTGAATTTCTGAAATCGCTCAGGATCTGATATGTAAAATTATTTGAAGTCTAGCAATATGTAAAATTGTTTAAAAATTTGAAATTGGATTTTGGAAGCAAATCTGTATTATTAATTCAAACATTGGAGCGAGAGCGCAGTGCTTTGAATCTGAGATCAGAAAGGGACACTAATGCATCTTGCAAATAACGTAGGAGATTGCAAACTTTCATTCGAGTTGTAGAGAAATAGGTGGTTACCTACTTACATCTTTCTTCCAATAATACCTGCCAGGTTTCGTCATGACCTTGTAAGAAAACATCTCAAAGTTCAAATATGTCACGGTAATACATAGACTCTGATTTGGAATTTTGAAACGAGTTTCTTGAATTACACAATTATTCCTATTTGAAATTGCATCTCTAGAAAATACAGTGTCTAAACCTCTTGAAGAATCTAGAGTACAGCTAGTGTTCATCATACTTGAAATGAGAACACCCTCATGAAACATCCCTATGTCTAGGCCTGTAGATGAAAAAAGCAGCAGCGCCCACGATCACCGAGCTCATTATGACAAGCATAGCCATTAACCACGGAAGGGGCATCGGAACAAGGTGGACAGCATCTTGATCAGCATCCGCAATTGTAGAATTACCCGTTCCATTTCCATGTGCCGCAGCGTAAGCAGTAGCCCATGCTTTGTAGTTATCGGTTGTGATGGTAGTCAACGCACTATCCCCATCCACCGTCGTGATGGTAGTAGTTCCAAAGATGCTCTTCAGATCGGCTTCTAGTGCGACGGTGTATTTGGACATTTGGATTGAATTGTAGGAATTGTAGTAGTTATTGGCTGATTCCCAGGAAGCTGAAAGCGCAGAATAGGAGGGATCTGGAAGGCCGTTCGAGAGCGTCGAGGTGGGAGAATTACCTGGGCCATCGAGATTTGGTGTTGGAAGAGGTGGCTCTTGACGATATACGAAAACTGCAGCTGTGGAGCTTGTGGTAGGTGAGAAAACCAGATCTTGTGTGGTGGGTCCAGATTCAGTGTGTGAGGTGGCGAGAGATGAGAAAGCTGCAGGTGGTTTTATGTCACCAAAGATCAGCGAAGAATATTCGCAGATTACTTGATTGTCGGAGACGAAGACCGTGGGAGTGGAAAAGTAGTGTTGGAAGTCCGTATTATTGGTAGGTCTGTGAACTGTTAGTTCGTGGAATCATTTAAGGTGAGTACTACCGCCCATGGTGTGGGTGAACAAGTAGAGTGGGAGAAAAAGTTAAGGACATACTTAAGACATCAATCACTTCTAGTAGTGTCGGCTTGTATAGTGATTTGGTCCCATTGAACTGGCCCAAAGTCCCACTTACTTCCTCCTTGTGTTTCGATTGCGAAAAGTGCCTAAAGATAGTTAGTTTACATCAGAAGATCATGAAGGAGGATCAAAGGCAACCCGAGCTGCTTACCTTATTAAACGGGCCTTGGCCACCAGGGGTTGCTGTTGATTATCCTCGTTAGCATATTCTACTTCTGGGCTCTGCATAGCGAATGAAAGTGCGCTGAATGACTTACGATGCTCTTGGGGATTGAAAAGAGATTCTGCAGTAAAGAACATCTCGGCAGCTTGAATACCGGAGTAACCCCTCTCAACCTTCCATGTAACATTATATACTCCAGTACTTGCACTCATCAATTGGTACTTTGTGGTGATACGATCTCCTGGATATACTGTATATGTATCAGCTCCACTACCTGCGTACAAATATTGCGATATGTATTGAACTTACCCTGCTGAGCTTTATCAGCTTGCCAGTCTTCAGGTCTGCACGTTTTATACAAGTCAGCTTTGTCACTTCAACTATTTTCCACCAATCTCGGATAACGATGAAGATTGAATTGTGTAGAACGATATAACATATACATACGTGCAACAAAATTCTAATCCAATGTAAAACCACTCTCCGATGCTTCCTTGGTTTGCAACCACGGTTTGAATAATACCTTTATTGTTTTGAAGCGCAGGCCATATAGCTTGAACATTACCTGGGATGACTAGTGCGTTGGAGGAGGAGGGAACCACTTGAATACTTTGGAACTTCGACTTGTCAGCTTGCTATCAAACAAGTAGTTTAGTAGATTAAAAGTGATAATCTTACAGTTGTTATTGTTGCATTTGGATCAAGAGTAAGATAAAAGAAATTTGCGTTGATATCAGTTGAAGTTGTAGAAGCTGCAAGTCCACTCAAGAGTCCCCAGACCAGTATGAAAATTAACATAATCATGGTCTGAAATTGAGCCAATGACTCTCGAAAAACGACAAGCATAATAAGAGATTAAGTCAAACAAAGCTTAGAGGAGCAGTTTCGTTATTATTGGGGTTTATTAGGGATTGAATAGTGTTTATTGGTTGAGTTGAATTTGATGGAAAGCCAGAAGGAAACGACAATATAATTGCAAGAATGACAGTAAAAAGTTTGATACAATGTAAATTCAAGTACAATAGAGAAAGCTGAGATGTGTGAAATATATGAGTAAGTATTTTGTTATGACTGGATAACTGCTAGGTAAACACCGGAGAAAGATAGTTCCGAAATGGCCAGACGAAGTTATTCACTGCTCGAGCAAGGATGTTTGATAGATATGACTTTCTTCATGGACAATTCTACACTAAGCACAAACCACAGCGTTCTAGGAGCAAACCAAAATCAACAATCATTAATTCTCCTCCCTGTGAAAATCATGGTTCTCCATACATGGAAGGCTGAGCCCTTGGAACTCCTTCTCATAATAAGCTACAGGAACTGTAGACCTTTCTTACGAAAATATAAATGCACAATCTGGTGGATTCTGCCACAAAGAGATGCTTTTGAATGGTTGTTCCTGGAGAGGACAGTATGCATCTATGTTCTCGTGGTAGAATTATACAATGGGTTTGCGACCATAGAATGAGAGCACAGAGGTCTGGACTCTGCTGCATTGTGAAACAAAGGACTCAAATTCATTTTGCTAAGATGAAAAGAACCTCTCCTGAAATCAACAAATAACAAAGGCTTTTCCCCAAAAGAATGAACGTGAGTCGTGACAAGGTGGAAGAACCAGAGCACCGCTCTGACTTCTCTTAAGGAAAAGTTTGCATGGACACTATTCATGATACTCTTGTAGTCCTTCTCACTCATCATAGCTTGTCAATATCATCATTGGATTATAGCATCACTTAATACACAACCTTTGTGATATTGAGAATGAAAAATTTGCTTCAACATCTCCAGGGTCAAAAGGTCATACTCATGACGTACTTGAAGTTTGCAGATTGATCTCTTCCAAATCAAATGTAACATGACAAGAAATTTTTCACTCACACCAAGAGAGTTTTGCGTGGGAAGTGCTTTTGCATTTGCAAAGAAATACTTCGAGTTAGATATTAAGTCAAATCCGTGAGTTTCTGATTTGAACTTGCATACCTCCCAGTAAGAAAAAGTATACACAGCTTACGACAACCTTCACAGCGTTTGATGCCTCTCGAAACTAGGTATTAGTAACCTAACTATTAGAATTCCTTTCTTGCGGTTGTCCATTGTAATGTAACATCTAGAGTGCATTTGAGGTGGAATTAAGGTTCATCGGCGTCGGCCATCTCGCTTCCTGGTTCGGCCGATTTTACATGGTTACTCTTGCCGAAATGCAACGGCATACCGACATGCAGATTGATACAGTACCCAGGTATCGACTTCAAGTTAGGTATTACCTCATCAATACTTCCATACAACTTTGGACTTTTCATTAAATTATATTTCTTTTATACCGTCAACCTCAAGAATATTCCCTCTTCTAATGCAGTCACACTTTTGAGATCTTCTTACATGACAACTGCTCAGCTTTACAATAAGACCAAGGAATCAAAAGAAGATCCACATAGGTGTAGCTTCATCACCAGACCCTACAAAGGTAGTTTTCTATGACATTGTGTTTGAAATGCGCTCTCGTACTATCGAATTCCAATCGCTTTCCACACGGTCATTGCTGAATGGGATGTAGAAAATGAAAAACGAATATCTGTGGTAGAACCACTACTTCCTTCATAACTTACTGAGTCGAGATATACACGTATTTGTGCTCTACCTACTCATACTCATGTTTGTATTGTGCTCGTTTAAATTGACAGATTGAACGACCGCCTTTACCCTGGCATATCTAATTCAAGAATGCTAAAGGTCTCGGCATACCCCACATATCACAAGGTAAAAACCTCCACGCGCCCTGATGTGGCGACAATACCAATCAATAATGGACAAGATATCTTCCAAACCCCGGTACTTCTTGGAAAACGTATCTTCCATTCCGAACGAGCTATCTGACAGACCCAGTATCAGTGGCAATGCTGTATCCTGTCTTCGCTTAGTCTTGTACCCGTAAGATAATATTCCTAGATAATAACAACATTTGGTTGATTGAAACCTGCAGCCTCACATTCTTTGAATATCTTCATGGTACCCTCGCTCTTGTAGGGCTGCAGTGCTAGCAGTGCCGGAATTTCTGCATTCAGATAATTCCGCAGGGCATCCGCAAATCCGTCGATCAACGAGCGTACTTGATGGCGCTGAATTTGGAAGGCGAGGTCTTCTCTGAATAATCAACAAGTTCGTGAAGTCCAGGTTCGAAAATTGCATGTTGCGCAAAGTTGGCGCTCATGCAGCCGGGGCTATCGGTAAAACTGTCAAGCTGAGGGTACATGAGCTCTTCCTCGACGTCGTGGTGATGCTTCACAAAAGAGCACCAGGCTTCGACGAAGGATAAGAAATCTTTGACATCTTCTGTCGCTTTCACGTGGGGTGCTTCCAAATAGATACAGTCGATGCATCTAATCATACAATTATGTAAATGGGCCATTTCGTTTGCGGAGTGGATTGCGGCAAGTTTTTTTCTATTGATATCAATAGTCAATCGACTTTCCATTTCAAGAGTGTGGATAGCTACTCTGTATCTTGAGTGTTCTCTGGTGTCTCCAAGAGTTCCCAGAGGCCATCTGCCCATGAGTCTTGGGTCGACATCATCGAGTTGGTTTTTGAGAAGAGAGGTTGGAAATAATAATCGAGGCAAGACACAGCCCCTTGAATGGACATGATTGCTTATCAGCAACAAACGAATTGGATCACCAAGAGCTAGACCATGGATGTACCGATTGCTGACTAGTATCATGCGAGTATACGGCAAGGTGCGTTTATTGGCTTCAAAAAGATAATGATCACATGCATGTTTATTATTATAGAGCATTCTGTCACACAAGCGTCACAAGAAGACATGAAATTATATCCATTACAATTCGGTTAGTTCACAATTTGAAGGAATATCCTAAAGCCCAGAAATACAAGCCCGCCCCAAGTAGATTAAAGATTGCCAACTTTAAGCCACCAGAGACACCCTTCTAGAAATTCGCTCCGCATCCCGTTTCTTACTTGCGGCCCTCAATTTTGTCACGCTTTCCCCACCACAACCTTTGAAAATGTGGTATTCTTGGAGAGAAAGAAAATAATGCATGGATATGATATCACTGACTATATACGTAACTGCTTATCTCGAATTGCAAAGCAACTAAAACACCATGCAAATGTTCACTCCTCGTTTGAAGAAGAAGGAATTCGATGCCATATAAGACCTTGGATAAGAAAATTCACACGAAACAGGGTATTTACTATTCTACAGAGCTAAAAAGTTAAACGTATTCCGAGTAGAATAATCCAAAACTGTAGATTTTTGATCTGAAATAAACAAGTTGCTAAAAGTGCAAATATACGAAAGCGTACCAAAATCAGCTGATCATAATTCTTAGTATTGTATTTCACACTAACATCAGCTCGCCCCGAAAACCAAAGGGCAAAATTGAGAATCACATTTAGTTCTAGTGACTCTGAGATATCTCACGGGAAGCTGCAAGGTTTGATTCCTGGAATATCTTCGTCCGCGCATCCATGAGGCTCACTCACGGGATATTGAAGAAACTTCGTTTTCGCATTACCCGCGCTTCCTCATACGTTGCGTTACTTATCAGCCAAAAGCCGGGAGAGAGCCGGATACCAATGTTATTGTTTTCATCAGTTCCTACTCCAATACCCTTCCTGAACTTCATAACACATGAGTACTATTATGTTTATCAATATATGAAATCCTATCCCGTTCTCCAGGCACCTCTAGTCACAATTCTACTGAAATCACAAATCCTCGCTTATTCGTCAATTCCTTCAACTAATCATCACTGTGTATCGTTCATATGCATCTCACCTCGACACACAATCAGACTACAAATGAATCTCTATCCATCTCATCTCATTTTACATTCCAATTAAAACAATCTATCACTCAATGCAATATCTACAATCCTTCAATATCATACAATCGAATATCTACCACTGAAATTCTAGCGATGATACCTGTCCACGCTTCATCGAGTGTTTAGATCCTCAGTATCTCGATATCGAAAGTCATATAGTCACATTATCACCCAGTTTGATTCAATAGAACGTGTATTGTTTCTTTATACCCGGGATATTATATACATAAAAATGATCCTTATAATGGACAAATGATTTACATATCTTACATCCGCATACTTTCTTACTACTTTTGAATGCGAATCGTCGTTGAGATATATAGAGAGATCTTGATAAAATTAAAACCACAAGCGAGGATAACTTAAAAAGAGTATCTAGTATCACATTCTTAGTAAGTATTAATTCTCATTTCATAGTAATATAATATACAGCAAAACCTCTCCATAAGGATCCCCTCTATAAGAATAACCTCTTTATAAGAATAAATTTTTCAATCCCGAAATTTTTTAAAACTAAAAATAATCTATATCCTTAAACCCTTCTATTAGAATATTCTTATATTCTTTAATCCTAAAATCACATATATCCTTAATAAACTAATAGAATTCTCAAGATTAATTATTATATAATTGATATATTGAAATTTTAATTACTTTTTATAAAAAATAAAATAGTTACCAAATTATCACAGAATATAATCCAATCAGAACTGATCGAAAATAGGTTACTACTATATCGGAATTAATCGAATACCTCTATACAAGAATACCTCTATATATTCTCAAAAAAGATTATAAAAACCAGTATCCTTATGAAGAGATTTTGCTATACTTGTTTCAATTATATATATGAATGTTCATAATCAATATCTCATTCTCGTAGCTCTTATCATATTATAGCACTAAGTCCTTTCTCTTCTCGTTTGTTTCCTTATTTCCTTTTCCCTCTTTCCATATATATTCCATTCTCTCTCCATCGCAACTTACTTTCTGATCGCTGAATACAAACTACCTACTATTTCGTATTTCTCAAATCAATATATATTTATTTTCATTACTAAACTATAGAAATCCACTGTAATATTATCACCTGCATCTATTTTTCGAAAGCTATCTGTATATATAAATACTCTCCCCTCTACCCACTAGTCTCATTTCAAGAGTTAAAATTCTTGATACTTTTCTTATACTCTATTATTACTTCTTCTCTTTTCCCTCTCTCTTCTAATTCTATTCCACAACAAATATAACACTCCCTCCTCCACCCTCAAATCCAAATCCCATTCAATCAAAATTCAAAACTCCTCCTTTCTCTCCTTATCACCTGACTATAACTCTTAGGAAACGGGCGGAAACATCCTCCACGCCAAATCTCAACGCGCAACGCGCACCGCGTCACCGCGCACCGCGCACCTCGCACCGCGCACCGCGCACCGTCGCACCGCATCGCCACCTCTCACCTCTCACCTCTCACCTCTCACCTCTCACCTCTCACCTCTCACCTCTACCTCTCACCTCTCACCTCTCACCTCTCACCTCTCACCTCTCACCTCTCACCTCTCACCTCTCACCTCTCACCTCTCACCTCTCACCTCTCACCTCTCACCTCTCACCTCCAAGCTTCACAGCCTCAAGTCTCAAAATCCCAAATCCCAATCCCAAATCCCCCTTCATAACCAATCCATCCAATAATCAATTCAATTACTACAATTTACATATCCATATTACTACACTCATACTCACACTTATACCCATACTCATACCCATATCCATACCCATACTCACATTTACAATCTCAACCTCAACCTCAATCATATCTCATCTCTATTTATAAAAAACTTACATTTAATATAAACATATAAATAAACAGCTCTCCTCATATATATAAACTAATAAATTAATAAATAATAACTCATTATTATAATATTTATTATCTATTAATATATCTATCAACTATCTAAGGGCTCATTCGAATCAAAAAAAAATTTGAATATCAAACCAATATATTAGACATATTAAATCTAATATAGTATTTACTAAATATAATATTAAGTCTAATACATATTAGTTTAAATAAATATATTTATTAAATACAATATTAGATCTAATAAAATATTAAGTCTAATAATCTTAAATAACAAATACAACAAATTTTCTTCATCTTTTTTATACAATAATCAATAACAATTTTTGAGATATAATTAAACAAATATATTTGAGAAAAAGCATTATCTTCTTCATTTTCAACTTAACCTTACATATTTCAATATTATTCCAAATATATTAGCTTCATTCAAATATATATTAGTTTCAATATTTCAAATCTCTTATCATTTTATTATTATTAGAGATTTTATCAATAAAATAAAAAATCGATCTGAACAAGCTCTAACTATCTACTTACCAACCTATCAACCTACCAATCTCTCCCTCCTCTCCCTCCTCTCCCTATCATCCCAACCTCCCAACCTCCCAACTTCCCAACTTCCCAACTTCCCAACTTCCCAACTTCCCAACTTCCCAACTTCCCAACTTCCCAACTTCCCAATTTCCCAACTTCCCAACTTCCCAATTTCCCAATTTCCCAACTTCCCCAATTTACAAATCAAACAAATCAAGACTTCCTCTCCTTCCTCGCCTTCCCCAATATCGCTTCGCTTCGCTTCGCTACTCTAGTATAGTCTAGTCGCTAGTCATTATAGTAATCGCTACAATAATCACGATAATAGTCACTAATTACTAATTACTAACTACTACATAGTAAGAGTTATCGAACATACTTACCGCACACCGTGATGTTTTGTGACATAATCCCTGCAAAATTCATGTTTTTCTATATAAACTAAAATATCATATAACTGATACAATTATTAATATTAAATTATAAAACTTTGTGATAAATAATATGAATCATTATTTATATATAAAATTTCTAATTTATTTTTAAATATTTTTATTGAAAAGTTATATGAGTTTTTAATTGAAAGAGTTCAGAATTTTTAACTTGTAATGCTTTTCCTATACAAAATAAGCGAATTTCTAGAAAATTTCGAATTTCCAACTTCAACCCCTCAAAAATACTATTATAAAAATATTTAAAAATAAATCATATGTTTTTTTAGATAATTCAAGTAATTATAAATCTTTATATAATACTATCTTCAATTTTATCTTATATATTTATTATAAATAAACCAGGGTATAAAAAGCTGAATAATCGTATATTTTAGCCGGAAAAAGCGTTACATGTGCGGTGAGTAGGTTCCAGAACTCTTACCTAGTCACTAATCACTAATCACCATTCAACTTAATTTACCCATCTATAAACACCTACCTACCTATAAACACCTACCTCTATATCAGCGAGATAACAGACGTGAATTAATCACTATAAAAAAGACCTAGAAAAAAGATCTTTAACATCTAAGATCTCTTCTCGATATCATATTAAATAATAAAAACACTCAAGGTTCATATAAAGAAAACTTAAATCTTCTTTTGATTTTTTCAAATTGTAATATTTAATTTGAAATGAATTTATAATCTGTTAAAAAAGTCCATTGAAAGAGTACTCAGTTTCCATCTGGTTTTTCGCTCATGTAGAGCCTACATACTCCTACAACCAGTAGGTAATTACACCCGATTTAATAACTCGTTTCCAAAAAAAGAAGCGAATTTTTGTATCTTATTAATTTTATCAAAATGAAAAAATTCTATTTCAATTACTTCTGTATTTATCAATATATTTTCAAATTGAATAAACTCTTAGAATAATTAATATCTCAATTGAAAGAATTAATTTATAGTTTTACAAATATATTAAAGGGTGTCACGGGATCACCTCTGGGAGTATTCAGAAGCTTTACCGCTGAGCTAAACGCCCAAAAGACTAGGAGGTAGAACTGGAAGTTCTACCTTACTCTCACATATATAGCAGGACAGGACAGGACAGAAAGGGCTTAGTGTCACCCTGTGACAAAGGGATATTTATAAAATTGAAAGTAGTTAGAATATAAAATTCGATTTTGAAATTGAAATTAACATATTTCTAAACTGTTTTCGATATTTCGTCTCGAAATTTCCAATTCGATTAATAACAATTTAAAACAATCAAAATCATATCAATAATACAGTTCATTATTCTCTATCATTTAATCAAGTTTTCAATTGAATTGGATTATAATTGATAAAGGTATTATAAATTGAAATTGGAAAATCTAACATTCAGATGTTTTTGATAAAGCACTGAAATTTAAGGTTTTGGAAACACGTTATTAAATTGAGTGTATTATTACCTACTTTATGATGTGGTAATAACTTCTCAAGCACAACAGACAGACAGTGTACACTTCATTCATATAATCAGAAGTACAAGCAAAATATGTTCAAATCCATTCATTCATTCATCTAAATTTCATTTCATTCAACTCATATCAATCGCCTTCATCTTGATCTTGATCTTAATCTTTATATCTTCATCTTGTTCTTTTTCATTTCATTTCATTACTTCAACTACACTCCCCTTTTTCTTTTCCTTTCCCCTTTCTTCATGAGAAAAGAGAATCACTTCCTTCCCTCCATCTCCTTTCCATCTCATCTTTATACATCACACCCTAAAGTCATTCCAAATCCAAAAGTGTGTGATGATCCCATCAATTCGATTCGATCCAATCCGAATCGTGTCTATAACGACAGATGTAAGCCCAAACCAAAATTAGGTTATGCTATGTTATGGTAAACCATTTAGGAAATCCATCTATAATCCCTTATCCCACGCTCATTACATCCATCCATGACATTAAAATCCCCTAATTCCTCATCTTATCACCACCACCAACAAAACAACTGAAGTAATAAAGAATAATCTCAGAATCTATATTCAGCGAGAGACTTTAAAAAGTAATTCTCATTAAAAAAAAATGAAGAGAATATACATGTATAGCGAGCCCAGCACAAACTTTTCTCTATAAAAACACCCCCTAAGAGAAGAGGTAAAAGCGGCGGTAACTCTAGCGATAGTTGGACGGTTTATTCACACAAAGTGGGCGAATGAATAAAAAAAGTGCCCATATCCATAATCAACCATGATAGGTGTATTATGAACAGTAAGAAATGAAGTAGAAATCGAAATGTTTTAGCCAGAAATCGCTTGCCATGTCGAAATGACGCAGCAGATCGGCATGGTTCAGTTGATTCCGGCAGTATTATCATTAGTATATACTGTGAGGAACTCGTGTATCCAAATCTTCGAATTGAATGGTCCCGAAAATAGTTAAAAGAGGTATATGTACAAATCTTCGAACTGTCCAGTAATCCAGGGAATGTCGGAAATCGGAAGTCGAATTAGGATAGAAGTCGCTCATGTGGAAACGCCGTAACATGATAATGCCGTTAAATCATGATGAGAATTTCTATCAACTTGGAAAGTTAAGAGAAATTACTCTTGTCGAGTGCAATATTATTGCAGATGTGAAAAATCACCTAACAACGACCTCACTGAGCTCACTATCCGAAGCTTGAGATGCTAGGGTATCACCTTCCCATGCTGAACCGTTTTCATCAGTTGGGCTTCTTGATCCAGAAGAAAATGAAGAGGATGATCCCATGGTCCACTCGTCACTGCTATCATGACGGAAATCTTGCTCGAGAACTGTAAGTCCGTATTCGTAAATGCCGGTAGGTGCATCACCTCTCTCAACATAGTCATAATCCCAACGGAACATCTTGTCTGATTGGATTCTTGGCAAGAAGTTTGTCTTGGAGATGTAGAAAGCAATGGCGGCAAGGAAACCTCCGGCCACGAGATCAACGGCATAATGGTGAGATAGATACATAGTTGCCCACCACATCCACATGGCGTATCCAATAACGAATGGTCTGAGTTTTGGGAAGCAATGGCTCATGAAAAGTGCTTCCAAGACTGCATTACCCGAATGCAATGATGGGAAGGCTCCAAACACTAAAGGTGATGCGGTAAAGTTCGTAGTGTACATGTCAAAACCGAACAGTAAATCGATTCGCGCGAGACCTGCAGGTGATCCTTCCATGGAATAGTTGGCAGGCGCAAGACCATACAAATTCTCATACCATGGAGGCGAACAAGGGAAGATCAATTGAATGGCAACCCCAATAATGTTCAAATAACCGAAAGTTCGTGCGAATACTGGTACGGTACCGGGAGGACCGAAAAGGAACATCAAGGCGGCCCAAACAAACGGTCCTCCAAAGTGTAGAATTCCGTAGGGTAACCATGCTAGGACATCAAGAACGACATATTGGTGTGCCGAGAGAATGTTGCTAATATTTGCGCCATAAAAGATGTTTTCGAGGGCAGGTAGAACTTTAACCCAGATATGTGGTCGATATTCGGCAGGAATAAATCTATGAAATCTGTTAGAAACAAAGCGGTCTGGCATGTATTTGATGTTGGAGAGGAGTTTCAGAGTAGTTCAAAGAGAGCGACAAAGTGAATCGCAATGTGAATTGAAGGGTACACATACCGAGCATTGAAAAAGAAAACCAACCAGGTGAAGATTGGGAGAACTGGTAAGAAGAATTGTCTTGTTACTGGCATGAGAAGTGCAAGCATCAAGAGAGTAGCAGCTCCAGTCTTCATGAGAGGCCCAGGAGCTTGACTGATTGAAAGCGAGAAGATTGCGATAATGATCAAGATCAAATATTGACCATCATACACCGACCATCTATGTGACCTAAGAGCTCGTAATGTATCCTTTGGATTGAAAGACGTCTCAATTGAAGCTATCGATGAAGCCGGAGGTAAATTTGAACGAAACTTGGACCTCAGCCTCCTTCTCATTCTACGAGGTATAGGATTTGGTATCGACGGCCATGAGAACGGCATTTTGGATTTTGTAAATGTTGGCGACGTTGTCGACGAGTAATAATTTGTTTCCGGCATGGCAAATTATGAGGGAGGTAAAGTTACCAAAGGAATGATCAAGTAGAAGTCGACGATGTTGAAGCCGTTGGACTTTTTTTTGTTCACACGGTGAGAGTGAGAGTGAGAGTGAGAGTGAGGCGTTTCTACGGGATCGGCGGATACGCGCAAAGGAAGATGGCGGAGTTTAAGAGGAAGGATGCTGATTTATAATTGACAAAATGTAAGATTATCTCATGAATGATGGATAATGTTTGTTTGTTGATTTGTTTGTATGTGTTTTATTGTGAGAGAGTGAGAGAGAGAGAGAGAGAGAAGATGTGATTATCTAATTTTATCGAATCATAAAATTGTAATTGTAATTGTCGTTGTCGTTGTAGTGAAACCCAAAAGTATAAAAGACTTCGGAAGGGAAGGAAGGTCAGGTAGAACAGGTCAGAGGAGAGGTGGAGGGAGGAGTGTGATGTATAAGAGAAGACTGATTGTGATTGATGAGGAAAGAGGGAAGAGGGAAGAGGGAAGAGGCGGATGTATGATGGAAGTGATGGAAGTGATGGAAGCAACAAAAAATAAGAAAATCGGGTTTAGGAGGATATGGCGCGAAACTAGCCAAGTAGTCCGAAGGTACCAAGTACCAAGTAATGAAAAGAAGGTCTTTTTTGGATCTTTTGGATCTTTTGGGTTGTTAGTCTTCTTCTTCTTATTTTAGTCCCTGGTCCTTTTTAGGTTTCCTTGCCCTTTCCCTTATTCTCCCTCCCTTCTTCCCTTTGACTAAACTGGGGCCGGGATCTCGTCTGGGTTTCGAGCCACCAGGTCTTTTTTTAATTATGACTGGGTTCATCACTGATGTCAGCTAAGCTCCGGGGCAATGGGCAATGTAAAAAAGTGAGAGAAGAAAGAAAAAAGACTGCAGGTGGATCTTGGCAAGGGAATGAATGTACGAGTGATCTTGGCACATTGATTCATAGCAAACAAAATATATGATCAAATCCTAGGACTAGGTACACTCATACGGAGTACGGAAGTGTAATCAAGGTTCTACTGGTATTTTTTGCAGTTTATTTCATTATTGATTGATTTGTTTATTGATTTTAATCTCAATGGTTTCCATGTGAATTTGTAATGAATATGATTGTTTGTTGAGTCTTTCTTATAAATTGGTCATCATATGAGAAGTTCTAGTTCCAAAGATTAATAACGAAAACGGTCGGAAGAAAGGTAAAACAATATCAAGAGGTGAGGTGAGGTGAGGTGAGGTGAGGGCTGTTTGAAGTGAGTCTTGCATATCTAGGTAGGTAGTCAAGATTTGAAAGTACTGGTCAAGAAAAAAATCTAATCTAGCTACGCGCTTCAATCCTCAACAGGCGGGTAGACCTGTATGTAAGTAATGAATTGTTGTTGGAACCTTTCGAATTCAGATCGTACATCGTATATCGTACATACCTAATATGGACATACACCCATCCATCCAACCTCCAATCTATTGCTCCGTTCAGCAACCTAAAGAATACCAATGCGAGCTATCCGAATCCGACTACGATCAATCATCGCCGCCACACGAGATTTCCAAGGTTGCAATGGAACGGGAAAACTTGGAAGGAACATACTTTCTACTTACAAATGCGGCGGGAGACGATACCAAATTATGTCAAACAGGGTACCTGCTGATGTATATGATTGGATTCGAATGAATGGATTACAAATGTTTAAGCTGCGAGATTACTCGTGAAAGAGTTTCGAACAAAGAGAAAGAGAAAGAGCTGCTTGCGATATCTACTAGGTCCTAGGTAAGTACGAGTACGACAGAACTTAAAAGATAGGTACAATACCATCTATATGATTGTTATTTATATCAAACTGAGATACTATCAAAGACATCGACTGTTTGATAAAGATTATCAACTCTTCACAGCCATGCGGATACCACCGTATACCACCGTATACCACCGTATAGCATATCAAATAAGATACTTTTCCCAAAGTCCAATGCTTCACCATGATGATAAGCTCCATCTTTAGCCCAATCTCCATTCATTCCCCATTCATCCCCATCATCCCATCCTCTCGAGCCTCTCGGAGCCTCTAATTGCCTGCATAATTTTATGCAGTGGAATCGCCAGACCCGGAAAGAAAAATGGCTGAGGATGACATGATTGGATGAAATCCCATGTCTCGTTCATCAACTTTCGCACATCAAAATTTAAAGCCCCTTGTCGTGAGAAACAAAGACCGCTTTTCCGACATGCCGTCTGCGTCTGTCATTGGCTGTATTGGACTTCATAGTCCTCTTATAAGGCTTCCTCGCAAAGATTCTTCACTTAAAGGAAATGAGGATGGTGAAGGATGAGTGGTGATACCGCAGTAGGAGTAGGAGTCGCAGAGTAGCAGTAGCAGTACATATCTAATAAGTATTGATTCAATTCAATATCGAAATTACGGCCTCGACACATCTTTCAAGGGAAGGGAGAGAGGCGGTGGTATATCATTTTGCAAATGATTGGTCTCAATCAAAGTACTGGATACATATGTATGTACAGATTACAGATTATGGTTTCGATGCCCCTGATGAGACGGAAACATCCAACCTTTACTCAACAATTCCTTTGCAGTCTGTGAAACCCTCAAATGATATCCCGAGGGCGCATGCGGAGGAACTCCAGGTTTTGAACTCTCAGCTCCAACAGTTCGCATCAAGGACGTCTTCAATTCATCTCAACTCATCTCCTTTCATGCCCTTGAGGACGTCGTCGCGTTGTTTTACGAAAGAAAGATTCACATGCTCCAAGTGTCGCTTACAGCTTTTCTCAGCCACTCACCACAAAACTTTTGATGTTATAGGATTTCCATGGCCATGTACGGAATCAACCTCCTTCCACATTAACTGCGGGGTTCCCAATGGGTATACTTTTTATGCTGTGCTGCTGCGCCAGTGTTGTCCGTGTTTTCAGTTGATGACTGCCTGGGTCAACGTCCACCATTTCCATGGGTTCTCTACCACCCAGCATTGCCCAGCCACCCACGGAAGCGCGTACCAAAATTCCCATGATGAGGATCATCTCAGCACAAATCGTCATGTTTCACTACTTTTTAATTGCTCATGAGTCGTTATCGATATCAAAGCTCAATACGCCTCGCTATCTAAGTATCGTATCGCGCCCCAAGTCTGGCAAGGCAAGTCAAGATAATTTAGCGCAATGAGACATCTTGAGTCTTGACAAGAACAATACTGGTGTACCGTAATTGATATGATGATGCTGATAACTTCCAACAGTGCAGTGCCTCTTTCATCAGTGGGCGCAGCGCAATCAACGAGCTACACATTTCTTGGTATATAAATACGCCTTGCCGTGCTTGTCGTGCTTGTCGTCTAATAGCCTCAAAGTTACTGTACAATGACTGTAAGCTCCGAAAACTTCGGTAGATGTCGAATCCAATCAATTCCATCATTCACACATCGCATCCGCACCAAAACGTCTCCTGATGCGACGCCACCTCGAATTGCATAAATCCCATTCGGAACGGAGAATCAGCGATAATTCGAACGAACTAACTAACTGCCTTATCGATCTATCAAATCTTCAATTCCTCATCTCGAATGTATATCGTGAAATCTCATACCGATACTAGGTAGTCTGTATATGTACCTACACACAACCTCACGCGACCACTTCGCAAATCGAACTACTGTAGAAGCTCCAAAGCCGAGCGAGTAACCTTCATCGCCGTTCTCCCACACACTAATCAACACATGTGACATATCACAAGAACCAGCCCAAGACGACTGACCAGGTAGCTATTTCTCTCGTGTCAGACCGATACTCCGGAACTTCTAGATCGAGAAACGCACGATGGATACCTAGATATTTTCATCAAATTATGGAGTCTTCCTTTCCTCTAGTCCCTTTACCCAGACATCTTTTGAAAAATCACTCCACCCAGTTCCACCGACTATTGAAAGAGCTTCGAAGCGTCTATCCACCTATCGGCACCAACTCATCATCACGGATTTACCTCCGTACTTGCGTCACGAATCGAATCGTAATGCTGAGGCATCGGGATTCGGGATGTACATATGTATTTGTTCGTCCTTTTATACGGTGTGTGGTGCATGGATAGTTTTGAGACGGTGTAGTGTATGGTGTAAGATACATATATACTCGTATATAACCTTAAACTGTACTGTACATACTTTCAAACTTCTTCTTCTTCTCTTCTTCTTCTTCTTCTTCTTCTCCTTAATCCCCCACCAAATCAAAATTCTCCTACCTCCTACCCGTTGTCATCAATCATTAAATACTTAAGACTCACTATAAACCATCATGAATTAGATATTTATCATATCAAACTTCATCTCTCTCTATTAATTTTCCCTTAGATACCCCTCTTCAATCTCTATTCATAGTTAATCAGTCTCCTTATCCAAAGTCTCCTTATCCAAATTTCCAATTCAATTCATACCGCACCGATACAATTCACCCCCTCCCTAGAATAAATAAAATACAATATAATATAATACAATAAAATCTCTTCTCCCTATCTATCTAGTAACTGTACATATGCTTACTTCCTTACTTACTTACTTATTATATCATCTCATATTAGTCTATCCCTCATTACTATATCATACTATCCCCTAAACTACTAATAGAAAACATCTCACTCTATTAACTAATCAGAACATCAGAAATTTGAGCATTCTCATCATCGAAATATAAGTCTTTTATAGTAATATCTTTTAAATCATTTCACACATATTTTTTAATAAAAAAAATATAAATATATATTTAATTTATTTCATATTATTTCCCTAATAAATTCTAAATTTCAAATTTAATATAAAAGCTTTTAATTATAATATTGTTTATTGAATTTTTAATAATTAAACTTGTATATGGATTATTTAAGATGTTTTAAGCTAGTAGTTTAGAGGATACTATATTATATCATATATCCAGTTCAGCGAGTTCAGCGAGTCCAGCAAGTTTAAGAAGAAATTCTATTCGTTCAATTCATCTCAATCTCAATCATCTCAATCTCTATCTTAATCTTTATTTCAATTTCTATTTTATTCTCTCTTTTAATTTTAATTTCAATCTTTATTTCAATCTTTATCCTCAATCGCTATTTCATCTTTATGTCAATCTCCATCTTTATATAATCCCTTCTCATACCTCCTTATCCTCCTTATCCCTCCTTATCCTCCTCATCCCTCCTCATCCCTACACCATACAATATAATTTCCCACGCGCATGGGAATGAGGCGGCAGGCGGGCAGGCGGGCTCGAACATCGGAAATATCTATCATATAGAGTATTACTTGCTAAGTAAGTTACTAAGTAAGTTTACTAGGTAGGTAGAAACCCTTTTCTTTTCGCTTGTTCCTTTCGCTTTTTCTTATAAAGACTGCCCGGCTGGCCGGCTTGTTGGAACTTGGGATTTCCGTGTGTATAGTGAGTGAGGGTAGGTGAGGGTGAGGGTTTTTGTTTTGGGTTGGAGTGGAAGTTGGGAGTTTTAGGGATGGATGCAGACAGGTGGACGCAACGGGATGGGATGAGATGGGATGGGGGGTTGTTTTCTTCAGTGGGGGATGAGGGATGAGGGACGAGAGATGGTTGGGTGCTCATTGCTTTGTTATGGTATGGTGTGGTGTGGTGTGGTGTGTTTGTTATATTTTGTAACGTTTGTTATGTTATGGAATCGAAGGTAGGTAGGTAGGTAGGTAATTTAGTATAATGTAATCTGTTTCTTTTTTCTTTTTTTTCTTTCTTTCTTTCTTTCTTTCTTTCCCTCTCCCTTTCTCTCTATAGAACCATCCGGACGGAGAACGGAAATGAAGAACGGAGATGGAGATGGAGATGTAGATGTAGATGGGAAGAAAATAGAAGAAGAAAAAGATGGATACTGCTCCGAATGAAGATGATCTCTTAATTGATGTCGTCTCTTCGCAAAAAGAATATAGGGAAATGGATAGAGAGTGAGAGGGAGAGAGAGGGGAGAGAGGGAGAGAGGAGCGAGTGAGAGGGAGAGAGAGGGAGAGAGAGGGAGAGAGAGAGAGGGAGAGAGAGGGAGAGAGAGGGAGAGAGAGGGAGAGAGAGGGGGAGAGGGGGAGAGAGAGGGAGAGAGAGGGGGAGAGGGGGAGAGGGGGAGAGGGGGGGGGGGAAGAGAAGGAAAGTCGAGGAGAGGGGAAAGGGAAAGGGAAGTCAAGAATATATTTATATATTTATTAATCTATTATCTAAGTAAGACAAATGGATAGGTATTTAGATAGATATTTAAATATAGCATAATATATAAATATACAGCTAATGTGAGCGAACTTAGTGCGGGTCACGTGTTCCTTTTAGTAGCTAGTATTTATAGGTCTTCTTTGTATAATTTAGAAAAAGCAATCAGTTCCTATTTAATTTTTTATATGCCTTGTAAAACAATATATAAAAACCTCCTCCTTCTCTTCTCTACTAAAAACACTATATCTCAATAACTTCTTTGTAATATATACGAAGGACTATTTTATACATCTATTATCTTCTACTTTTTTATACTAAACAAATTAATAAAAGAAAATCTATCTATATAATTTTCTTTTTTTATTTCATTCCTTCTCTATAGTATGTTATATACGATAAGATTATCTAAGTTATTAGTTAGTGATTTATCTAGATAGATACTTACTCTTTATATTATATATTCTTACTCTATTTTTTATTTATTTTTTTTATTCTCTTCTCCTGATTTCATTGAATCCTATATAGTATAAATACAAATGCCTATTTATCACGGAGGTAATAGCTATGTCTAATGGTCACTTTGATCAGGAGATAGGTATATAGAGTGATAATAAACTAGATTGACTTGAGGTGTGATCATAAGGATCATACCTGCTTTATATACCCTGATCAGGCG